>NW_021520211.1:0-424 GCF_001605985.2 Dendrobium catenatum | reverse complement strand
GTGAGACGAGAGTCCACGTTGATTGTCGATTAAGTGCGTTGAATTCTGCCTGTACTGCATTCCGCCAATGGTCTATCATGAGAGCTTGAACATAGGTACTCGGTATGGTGGAAGGGTTGAGCTGGGCAAGAAGATTAAAGATCAGTTTCGATTTAATTATCCCTGATCTAAGACGGGTTTGCATAGGATGATAGGGGCTAATAGTGTGGCTGTGTTGAGGAGAGGAGATGGGAATTTCGGGTGAAGTCTAATTAGTGTCCAAGGTGGGATGTGGAGTACTGTGATTAGGGGGAATAGTAGGAGGTTCAGTTATTGGTGTGCGTTTGTCCATAGGGACGTGAGGGATGGTAGACGTGGGGATGAGGAGAAGTGGAGGGGTATGAGAGGTGGTAGATTGGAAATCCTTGTTAGCCGAGATGGTGTT
>NW_021520210.1:0-263 GCF_001605985.2 Dendrobium catenatum | reverse complement strand
ATTGTACTTTTGATTTATGTCATGTATTGTTTTATTTATGTGTCATTGTATTTTATTTTATTTTATGTTATTTTATTTCCCGTGGTACCCTTCTAGTAAAGTGATGTCGTATGTAAGCCCCGAGGGCATGTTCGTCTTTCTATTTGTTGAGTCTTATGTACTAGGCTATTTATAACCCCTTGTTTTGTTGTTGGAGGTTAATGAATGATTGAATGAAATTTTTCACATGTTTTGAGTTCTTATGAGAGCTTGAGAGAGAGAGA
>NW_021520209.1:0-2793 GCF_001605985.2 Dendrobium catenatum | reverse complement strand
GTAACATCGTCCAGGACGATATTTATATCGTCCGGGATGATCTGTCCAAAAGCAAAAACCCTAATTAGGGCATCCTCTTTAAAGCAGCCGTCATTATGCAAAACATATCATCTTGGATGATTTTGTATCTGCCAGGACGATAGGCTCAATTCAGAAAGAATCTGCTGCTAGAACTAATTAGAAATAACCTATTTTTGGACATCGTCCAGGTGGATCGTCCAGGACTACAAAATATCATCCAGAACGATCCAGGTCAATTTTCCCAAAAATTTCTCTAAAATTTAAGGAAAGCAATTATGACTTGATTTCATGATTAAATCGGCCTGGACGATCGCCAAATCGTCCTGGCCGATGTGCTGGACGATTGAACACCGGATAGCTATTTTTTAGGGCGATGTTCAGGACGATATTCCACTACTTGTTCTGATCATCCAGGACAATATATTATCGTCCTGGATGATATGAACAAACTACTTCTGATCGTCTCAAATCATCCCGGCTGATTGGGCTTAAATTGTACTAATGGTACAGGACGATATGCCTATCGTCCTGGACGATAATGTCAGCAACTTGCATTAATGAGCTCATTTTGAGAGCTTCTATTTAAACTATGATAAAGCACTTTGTAAGTGTCTTTGGCAGTCATTGTAGATTCATTCTTGTGGGGGAAACTTGAAGAGAGAGCTTGAAAGGGAGTGAGGAAAGGGTGGAGTTTGTAGAGGGAGAAGATCCTGTGAGGGGGGACTTAAGGGAGTGTGGAGGGGGATCCACACGGTTACTCCGGCAAGCTCGCACCTGAATACCGTCGGATTCAAGACTTGTCTCGAGGGAAGTTCACCAAAGAAGAAGATCTCTTTGGTGTCAAAGGACCCGGCGACTCCGCCGCACCGGAGAAGGTGTAAGTGATTTTGTAAGGACTTCTCCGCCTAGCTGTGGGGGCTAAATGAGAGACGCTTGTTTTAGTGCAATACTTGGAGGGTGCCTCCAAGGAGTGGACATAGGTCAAGATTTGACCGAACCACTATAAATCCGATGTGTTCTTTCTTATTATTTGCTTTCACATTTAATTTCTGCATTTGGTTTTCTTTGTGGTGATTTTGATTTGAGTTTTATCTTTGGTTTTAAAGTTATCCAATTCACCACTCTCTTAGTTAGCCTTGGACAAGTTCATAAGGGCTTAACATCCCTAACGAACTTTCAAGTGCCATCTGAGCACTTTCAAGTGGTTTCAGAGCCGTATTCATAAAATAAGTTTTAAAAAACTTTTGAATTTTGATCCATGGCTAATTTTTCAAATCATAATGTTGCGGAAGGTTATTCAATCACAAGATCACCTTTATTTGAAAATATTCCTTTTGATTTTTGGAAAATTTGCATGACTACTTTCTTGCAATCGATTGATTTTCGCATGTGACATATGATTTTAACTGGTTATTCATCACCGTCACGTATTATTAATGGAGTTAAAACTGATATTCCTTTCAATCAATGGAATAGAGAAGAACAAGTAAATGCTCAATTGAATGCAAAATCTTTAAATTGCTTTTTCTGTGCTTTAAATTCTGAAGATTTTATGTTAGTATCCACGTGCACTACTGGTAAGGAAGTTTGGGATAAACTACACACCATATACGAAGGCACTAGTGAAATCAAGCAATCCAAGTTGAATATGTTAATGCATGATTTTGAACTATTTTCCATGAAACCCTATGAGACGATCTTAGACATGTATACCAGATTCATTCAAATTGTAACATCATTGCATGCATTAGGAAAAGAATTTTCAAATTTTAAAAAAGTTAACAAAATTCTTCGTTGTCTACTAGATAAATTCAATGCTAAAGTAGTTGCTATTCGTGAATCAAAAGATTTGAATGAATATTCTATTGATAGTTTGATTGGCTCACTCATTTCCTACGAGTAAGGTTTGGGTCAAAGACTTTTGGATGCAGGAGAAACGATTGTTCTAAAAGTTGAAGATATAGAAAGAGATAGCTTAGTTGATAATGAATGCAATGACTTATCAAGCAAATCACAAAGCTCACTAAAGCATAAGCAAAAGTGGAAAAAAGGTAAAAATGGTAAGGATGTTCATATTCCTTCTGACGTTATTTGCTTTCGATGTATGAAACCTGGACATATGAAAAATCAATGCCCTAATTTAAAAATTCTACCTACGAAATAAGAGGGCAAGGCGAAGCAAAATTTAAGCTGGGGAAATAATGAAAGGCAAAAAATCTTATGGGCAGATATGGTTTATGAAGCATCGGACCCAGAGAGAGATAATGGTTAAAAGCCTTTCATGTTTTTATGTTTTGTTTTGTGTTTTTATTTTTTATTTTTTAGTTTTAGTTTTGTTTATTCTTTGAAATTTTTATTTTCGTGAAAGTTTTTTCTTTGATCAACACACACATTCACTTTTCTAAAAATGAAAAATCTACTTCCTATCTTTAGTAAGTTGTGTTTGACTTCTCTAAAATAGTCAAAGGAAGAAAACTCATATTTTTGACTCTCAATCTCTATTTCCTAAAAGATGTTATTCTACTTTTAATTTAAAATCTTTTTTATCTTTTAAATTAGTATTTGAAACTAAATTTTTTATCTCTCTATATTTTATTTATCGCATAGGGATCTTTTACAAGTTGTTAAATCTAACTCATAATTTTCTTAATCAAGAATTTGCTTTATCAATAAGATGGGTTTACTTTGTTTTTAAGACTTCAGAAAGATAGCATATTAAATAAAAAAAATTGGCTAATGATGCCAAAAATAAAAGATGTGTAATGATGCCAA
>NW_021520208.1:0-298 GCF_001605985.2 Dendrobium catenatum | reverse complement strand
TGACTAAAATAAAAATAAATATAATTTTATACATTAAAATTAATTATTTTTTGATGTGATGTAAAATAAAAATCATAGAATTTATGAAATTTATTATTTTATAATTTCAATAAACAGAAATATCATTTAGTTAGCCTAATATATTAATAAAAGAATTAGAAGATATTTAAAAAAAAAATGTAGTTGAATGCAAGAATAAGATTAAGAAAATCCAAAATAATGATAGCTACTCTAAGGTCATAATATAATTAAAAAAATCGAGAGTGAAAAGGCCCAAATTTAAGTTGCCTTACGTATG
>NW_021520207.1:0-247 GCF_001605985.2 Dendrobium catenatum | reverse complement strand
ATAGAGAAGTTACCTTGAGGAGCTTGGAGGGAGGAGATTAGATTTATTGGTTTAGGCGCATACAATTGAGTGCAGCGGTTATACCAATAATGATGGCATATTATATTAGTACGAAGGAATAGGATGGAATGGGTTAAACCGAAAGTAATGTGGCTGGATAGTTATGCAAAAAGATTTGTTTAAACTAAGGCTTGCACTACATGCATCACTCAACAAGAACAAATATATGAGGATTAATAAAACTAAT
>NW_021520206.1:0-209 GCF_001605985.2 Dendrobium catenatum | reverse complement strand
CGAAGCAATTTGAGGCTCAAATGAAAGAGATGTCTAAAAAGAAAGAATTATTAGTAAATACCAAAGAAGAAATCACATTCATAATTTGTTTTCATATGATTGCTAATAGGTTATTGGTTCTCCAATGGACGGCTACGATGTGACAAAATAAATATGTGGAGGATATATATTAGCCCTACAAGATAAGGAATATTTTCCTACTTCAAAAT
>NW_021520205.1:0-257 GCF_001605985.2 Dendrobium catenatum | reverse complement strand
ACCAGATCGTCCCGGACAATCGCAAATCGTCCCGGGATGATTTGCCCTCTGGACAAAATTCATTCAGACGTGTACAGTAATCGTACCTGGACGAGTTGCTCTCTGAAAAAATTTCGTCCAGACGAACCCTAGTTCGTCCTGGGATGAACTTCTCTGTCCAGAAATTCCTTTAGAACCTGTACCGATCGTCCCGGACGATCCAACTTCATCCGGACGAACCTGACTCATAGCTTACCCTAGGAGCTATCACCAATCAT
>NW_021520204.1:0-321 GCF_001605985.2 Dendrobium catenatum | reverse complement strand
AGCATTTGAGAGTGGTATTGGAAGTGCTTCAGGAGCAGCAGTTGAAAGCCAACCTGAAGAACTGCAGTTTTGCTCAGGCAAGTGTGGAATACTTGGGACATGTGGTATCTCAAGAAGGAGTAGCAGCGGATCAAACTAAAATCGAGGCAATGCAGAAATGGACGCTACCTAGGAACCTCAGGGAATTGAGGGGTTTTCTAGGATTGACTGGATACTACAGGAAGTTCGTGAAGGGATACAGTACCATTGCCTGGCCTTTGACTGAGCAGCTGAAGAAGGATAAATTTTGCTGGGGAGAGGCGGCCACCCAGGCATTCAAGA
>NW_021520203.1:0-390 GCF_001605985.2 Dendrobium catenatum | reverse complement strand
GGGCATCCTTAAGAAAATTAAATATTAAATGATTGTTCTATGGTCAAGGAATCAATATGGGTCATCCAATGGAGCTAGCACTCTGAATTTTCTCTGGATCTTCTCCCTATTTACATGACACATCACTCTCAAAAAATATAAATAGACCTCCACTCTCTACAATTGAGGGGGGCCTTTGACTAGAGATTGAAAAGAGCTCTGAGGATTCAAGGATCTAGAGCTCCACCCAAGCACCACCACAAGTGAACATCCATTGGGCGACTGGACCACTGCACTGCTGCTCGACCACCAATAGACCTCCGTCTGGCCGCAAACTGTTGCCGAACCACCGTCTGCCACCAAATAACGCTGGACCTCTGTAATATCAAAAATCTGCTCCAGGATCGTCCA
>NW_021520202.1:0-266 GCF_001605985.2 Dendrobium catenatum | reverse complement strand
CAAACTAGTATGCATGCAATGATCGCAAGAGACTTGAATAATTAAGATAAAAGATCCTTTGGTATTCAAACATCACTTCTCTTTCTCTAAGTTGAGAAAATAGAAAACTTGTGACACTCAACATGGCTCAACTACATCACCTGTTACGAACGCAAGATCAAAATAAAGTTAAGTATACTGAGTCCTACAAGCAATGGGAATCAAAATGTATTAATGAATTAGCAATGAGTTGAGTTAATCAAACATTCATCATACACAACGCAACA
>NW_021520201.1:0-322 GCF_001605985.2 Dendrobium catenatum | reverse complement strand
TTAAATTTTTTTGTAATTGATTCATAATTTGTAATTTGTATAGTAAGTGTTGAATGATTTGTAAATTTGTAAATTGCTTAGTGGATTATGTTTTCTTAGTAATTATTATAAATCCTTTTATTAATTGTAATTGTTGGTTATTGTTGAATTTAAATTATAACTCAAATTAAGATGGTTTGTTAGTGTACCAGAGGCTGAATTTGTATTGTATTATACTCCATAAGTTATAATAATATAAAAACTAAGCTATTAGTTTAATTTGCTTAGTTTTTATATTATTGTTAGTAACAATTGGGTGGTGTTGCTAAATTTGAAATAACAA
>NW_021520200.1:0-527 GCF_001605985.2 Dendrobium catenatum | reverse complement strand
TCCTACTCGTCGTCAGACTCCTGCTCGTCGACGAATTCTCGTCGGTCTTCTACCCAACGTTGAACTTCTACCTTACGTCGGACTTCTGCTCGTCAGCGGATTTCTACTCATCGTCAGACTCCTGCTCGTCGACGAATTTTCGTCGGTCTTCTACCCTACATTAAACTTCTACTCGTCGTCGGACTTCTGCTCGTCGACGAATCTTCGTCGTTCTTCTACCCGAAGTTGAACTTCTGCCCGACGTCGGACTCCTCCCTCGTCGTCAGACTTCTGCTCGTCGACGAATTTTCATCGGTCTTCTACCCGACGTCGTACTTCTCCTTGTAGACGGACTTCTGCTCTTCAACCGACTACTACTCGTCATCGGCTTCTCGCTCGACTGCTACTTGCAACACACACTCGAATCCTCTCCTTTGGCTCCACACTCGATCATTGACTGCTAATGGGCTTCAACTCGATCGTCCATCGCTAGCAAACTTCCGCTCAAATGGAGAAGAAATCCCGTAAATCCTGCGCGCGAGGAGGGG
>NW_021520199.1:0-235 GCF_001605985.2 Dendrobium catenatum | reverse complement strand
GCACTTTGCGCATCTTTTCATTTTGATACACTTTGTGTATCTTTCATTTTTTTTGTCACTTTGTGACATTTTCAACAATTTTGGCGAACATTGCGCCTTTCTTTTTTTTCTTGTAATTGACTTTCTTTCTAAATCTTTAAAAGAAGACTTTCTCAGTTGTAAAATTATCTTCCAATCATAAGGGAAGAAAACTCATTCCCTTATGCAAGGAAGAAAAATTCACAAAACAAACTTG
>NW_021520198.1:0-217 GCF_001605985.2 Dendrobium catenatum | reverse complement strand
GGCACTAATACAATGTTTTGCTCAATTAGAGACTCGACTGGAATGCCATATTCAATAGCAAAAATAATAGCATGAGATCTATATGGTGTGGTTTGGATAGAAATTTGACACTGCTCATTATTATTTCCAACCACCACCTCCTCAAGCACCACCTGATCAGGGATCCTTCTTCTAATATTATTTGTTTTGTTGGAGTCATTCTTGTAGTCTTTATTGT
>NW_021520197.1:0-330 GCF_001605985.2 Dendrobium catenatum | reverse complement strand
CTCTCTTCTTGGATAGTCATTTGGACATTGAAGCAAATGTCACCCAACATAGTTATGAAAATATTTTTTTGAATACATGCATGTGCAAACGTGTTATAATTTAGGTGGATGAGTGGATTTACTCACAGTTTAATTTTCAATGAAATTGATCTCCAGAGCAAAGGGCATTACTCCAAGAAAGTTGCTATATAATAGTTTGTGTGATCCCATAGGGCTACAAGCCGACCAAACTATCTTATGTGTGATCCCATAGGGCTACAAGCAGACCAAACTATCTTATTCA
Source organism: Dendrobium catenatum (assembly GCF_001605985.2). Lineage (NCBI taxonomy): Eukaryota > Viridiplantae > Streptophyta > Magnoliopsida > Asparagales > Orchidaceae > Dendrobium > Dendrobium catenatum. The sequence continues at coordinate 47 of NW_021520197.1, read as the reverse complement.
CGCATCTATTTTATGTGTGATCCCATAGGGCTACAAGCGGACCAAAC
>NW_021520196.1:0-216 GCF_001605985.2 Dendrobium catenatum | reverse complement strand
CTGATTGAAATCTAGCACATAAGCAAACACTGAACATACTATCTGGTCGGCGAGCAGTCAAGTAAAGTAAAGATCCAATAATCCCACTAAATTTCTTTTGATCAACAGATTTTCCCTTAAGGTCCTTATCCAACTGAACTGAGGAACTCATTGGTGTACTAACAGGTTTAGCATTGTCGATTTCAAATTTTTTGAGGATGTCCTTAACATATTTAG
>NW_021520195.1:0-222 GCF_001605985.2 Dendrobium catenatum | reverse complement strand
GTAGATCCAGCCGTAGGCATCCTCCCCTTCAAAAATGAGCATTTTCAATTTCCTTACCTTCTAATCCCCGCCATTCCCCCTTAGACCTCCATAGTTTCCCCTCTCCCATGTGCCTGGACCCCCCCATGTCTCCCGATCTTCCCTTGCTCTGCCTTGTCCCAATCCCCCTTCAAAATACCCTCTCTGATCTTCAAAAGTAGCTTCCCGCCGCCCATGATAACC
>NW_021520194.1:0-230 GCF_001605985.2 Dendrobium catenatum | reverse complement strand
AGACGGGTCAGGTTCGGGTTGACCCGAATAGTGCCGAATCAGTTTCAGGTTCGACCTGAACCCGACCTGTGACCCGAAATTGACACTCCTAAATAAGAGGATAAATTTGAAAAATTATTAAACTTGTATAATATACAATTTTTATATAGAATATTAAATTTTGAATTTATTTTATTTCTATGAATATGGAATGGAATAGGGACCGTCCGATCGAGAACAAGGACATTGTG
>NW_021520193.1:0-1136 GCF_001605985.2 Dendrobium catenatum | reverse complement strand
CCTAACCATCCAAAAAAAATTCATTTATATTTTATATCAATATTGTCAACTTTAAGGTATTGCACTTAAATATGAAGCTTCTTGTTTTCATATTTATAGTACTCATAAATTTAAGAAAAAATAATTATAATTAGAGCACAATAATATCTATCTTATGGTGAAGTCGATTTGTTAATTGAATTTATAATCATTCTTGAAATATTATTTTACTATTATAGCTCAAAACATATCTTTTAAAAATTTAAAGAGTTATTACACTGTATTTGAGTGACAATGGTCAATAGATCAAATTCAGACGACAATGGTATGAAGATCAAAGTAGGGAGACAAGAGTCTCAGAATCGTGGATGGATGATAATGGCTAGAAAATCATAGTCGAGCAATGGTGGTCAAAAAATCATAATCAAGTGACGTTGGTTGGATGATCATAGTCAAGTGACGGTCGAAGGAGAACCATAATTAAACAATGATGGTCAGTTGACCATAATCAAACGACGATGGTCGAAATAACAAAGTCAAAAGACAAGAGTCGAAGGGTAGTGATAAAATAATTGTTATCGGGCAATAGTAACCACTCATTATAATGAAGTTGAACGATGAAGGTTAAATGTTGTAGCCATGTTATAATAGTTGGAGGACCACAGTCAGTTGAAATAGCTTGAAAGACAGTAGTTATATGATAGTGATTGGAGACCTATTGTCAAGTGATAGTTGTTGATAGATCGCAGTCAGAATAACAATGGTATGGTGAACATAGTCGGATAATAGTGATTGAAGGATTGAAGTTAAATAAAAATAGTCAAAGGACTATACTCATGTGACCATGGTTAAATAAAGATAGATGGTGGTGAATGAGCGATGGTCCAAAAATGACAATTTCGTTGTGGTAAGATGGTGATGATTATGTGGTGGTCTGATAGTGGTAGTTCGGCAATGTTTTGATAGTTGTGATCTATTAGTAATTAAATGATGGTCTGACGGTGATTGTCGGACGATGATCTCTTAGTGGTGATTCGGTGATGGTTTATAGTCGTCAAATGATGGTTTGATTGCAATCATTAGGTGATAGTCTAATGATTGTGATCAAACAATAGTCCAGTGGTCGTGCTCATGATGGAGCTTCGAGATTCTTCAAA
>NW_021520192.1:0-213 GCF_001605985.2 Dendrobium catenatum | reverse complement strand
AACATCGTTTTGATCCTTTAGGATCATATGTAGTTCTCTCCCAAAATCGGCTATTATACTTAGGATCAAATTTATAATCCTAAATCTAAAATCATTAATGGATTTTATTTTCACCTTTCGATGTGATATATCATCATTAATGGATTTTTCATTTCAGAATTAAAATTTAATTATCAATTTCAAATTATTCTCAAAGAAAATTAATATCTTTCG
>NW_021520191.1:0-632 GCF_001605985.2 Dendrobium catenatum | reverse complement strand
GGTTTTTATTAAGTTATAGAAGTGTTGAAATTTTATATTGGATTCTTTTTTTGTGTGCATCAGATATAACCAGCAAAATCGTGTACAATCATAAATGAATAGTATATAATATCTATAACCAGAGAGGGAAGGGATCGGAGAAGGGCCGCAAACGTCTGTGTGTATTAAACTAAAAGGGGTAGTTACATGATTTGCTTGCTTTGGAAAGGCGGCTTGTGCCTTTTAGCCACTTTACAAGATAAGCAGTTGAAATGTAAAAAATTTGTGCTGATAGTAGGTAAGAGCCTAGATAGGTTGGCCATCGAACGATGATGAGGATGACCCAAACGTGCGTGCTAGAGAGCGTTTGAGTCCAGTTTGATGGAGAGAGCATGGATAGGAGTTTGATGTGGAAGGCGGATGGGGTATATTCTTTCCCGATTACGGCCATGGAGCAGAGTTTTGTTGTCATGAAGATCCTTTAGAATGAAACCGTTAGAATCGAATAAGATGGAGCAGTTGTTGTCTTTTGTTTGCTTGGAGATAGAGAGTAAATTGCAAGCAAGAGAGGGAACATGGAGAAGGTTTGGAAGTTTAAGCTTACGAGAGGAGTCGGGAAGTGGTAGAAGGCCAGCACCGGTATGATTAATGGG
>NW_021520190.1:0-321 GCF_001605985.2 Dendrobium catenatum | reverse complement strand
TTAAAACAGGTAAAGGCTAGAAAAACCCTAATTGCTTTAAGTCTGGCTACAGGGGCAAAAGTCTCTTCAAAATCAATTCCTTCAATCTGATTATACCCCTTAGCAACTAATCTCGCGTTATTTCTAATGACTACACCTGAGTCATTCATTTTATTTTTGAATACCCACTTAGTTCCAACAACACTTTGATTCTTTGGCCTTGAAATTAATTCCCAAACTTTATTTCTTACAAATTAATTAAACTCTTCTTACATGGCTAATATCCAAAATTCATCACAAAGTGTTTGATCAATATTAATGGGTTCTATAGTTGAAATAAAG
>NW_021520189.1:0-261 GCF_001605985.2 Dendrobium catenatum | reverse complement strand
ATTTTTCAAGTGACCTCAAGGTCACCCCGATGATGGCTGTGTTGAATGCAGATCTCAACCGAAGGGGTCCACAATATATTTCAAAAATGCCACTCAAAACCCAAAAAACTCTACAAACTCCAAATTTCAAAAATATTTAAAATTTGAAATCTAACCATCCATACTTAAAGCAAATTTCATCCACCTCCGCAATAGTTTGTCGGGGTGGACAAATCAAAATTTATCTCAGCTTACAAAAGAGTTAAATGCCTAGTCGAAAAT
>NW_021520188.1:0-329 GCF_001605985.2 Dendrobium catenatum | reverse complement strand
GGATCCTTTAAATAGAATTTTAAGAACCGACATTATTGTCCAGGATGATATGGATATCGTCCTGGCTGATCAGTACAAATCGTAGACTATCATACTGAACATCGCCCTGAATGGGGGTCTGGATGATTCAAAATTAGCTTGATAGTCCAGGATGATCTCACGATCGTTCCGAATGATTAGTTTAAATCAGAGGTAAATCATCCAGAACATCGCCCTGAATAAGATCTGGTCGATATTGATCATCCAGAACCAACTAAGATTTTTTAACAGATCGTCTCGAATGATATTTAGATCATCCCAGACGATGTGATCGTATCAATCATCATTAA
>NW_021520187.1:0-611 GCF_001605985.2 Dendrobium catenatum | reverse complement strand
TGATCGTACTATATGATCTATATCGTACTGTACGATACAGCTAGCAGTCATTCAAGTCCGTCTGGTACGACATTATTGAGCATCGTATGGTACGATACTTCCACTTCATACTGTGCGAGACACGTCAGCGAACAGATTGGGACGACATAACTCGGTTTGGTATAACATTATTGGTGTTCGTACTGTACGATACCTACTCTTTGTACTGTACGATCCACCTCAACAAAATGGACGAGCACGAGTAAAAGCTGTCTAGTACGATATTATTATTTATCATACTATATAATACAATTGTTCGTACAGTACAAAACTTTTGGTCAAAAGTCGTACTGACGACCCTTGGGACGATCGATATTCTTCTGATCGTACAGTACGATATCTATCGTATACGCTTTGACCACCTTTTCCCGAAATGATCAATCAGAACAATTAATACCATATCGTACTGTATGAAACACAATCGTACTGTATAATATTGGGAAAACTCTATAAATTACCCTACTAGGAAGATCTCCTCACTTGCAACTCACTTCACTCACACCTAATCCTTCCCACTTTTCACTCAGCCTTTACACGATGTCTAATTCCAGCAAGAGAGGTCGTTTGGCAGC
>NW_021520186.1:0-222 GCF_001605985.2 Dendrobium catenatum | reverse complement strand
ACACTAGGCCCCTTCCCTTTCTTTAGATTTTACATAAAAACACTAGTATTTATTATAAATTTTTTCTTGACTATATGTCTACATGCTAGATCTCTATAAAATAAAAAGACATTAAACGCTTTTATTTTATCATAGTAAATATTCTAACATGCAATAAATATTTATTTTTAAAATAATAAGTTGTTAATTGTGGGTATTTATATCTGCTAAGCCATAGTTAAT
>NW_021520185.1:0-304 GCF_001605985.2 Dendrobium catenatum | reverse complement strand
TTCAAATCCTCAAATCTTCAATCTCGTTCTTCTTTGGACTCCTTTTCTTCAATCTTCTTGGAATCTTCGTAGTGGATTACTCAAATGGATAAGAGGGCACTTCCTTTAAGGGGAAGGCCACTCTTTCCTCTTTGGGTAAGGAAGAGGTATGATCCAAATTTGGATTTCCAAATGGAAGAGGAATGTTCCCTAAAGGGGTATCCTTTCCTCTTTGGAATCCAAGCTTTGGATCTATGCATCCCAACTCAAAATCAACTTTCACAACATTTGACACTTACACAAATTACATTTATATCAAAATAAA
>NW_021520184.1:0-570 GCF_001605985.2 Dendrobium catenatum | reverse complement strand
ACTGTCCAGGAAAGGCTAATGTTGTAGCTGATGCATTAAGCAGAAAGAACCAAGCACACTTGAATTTGTTGACTAGTGATGAAAGATTGATTAAAGAAATGGAAGCCTTACAATTAGAAGTCATAATGCAAGGAGATCAGAATATATTGAGCATTAATCAAATAACAGTGCAATTATCATTAGAGGAAAGAATTAAGGAAGCTCAGAAGAAAAGCACTGACTATCAGAAGTTTATGGATCAAATTCAAGAAGGATTAAAGAAGGAACTCAGTGTTGATGAACAAGGAAGAATCAGGTGTAATATGCGGTTGTGGATACCAAAGGAGTCAGATTTGATTCAAGACATATTGTTTGAGGCACATAATACTAGTTATTCAATTCACCCTGGAAGCACAAAGATGTATAAAGATTTGAAGGCTTTATTTTGGTGGCCAGGAATGAAAAGAGATATGGCAGATTATGTGGCTAAATGTGAAAAGTGTCAAGTTGTTAAAGCTGAACATCAGAAACCCAGTGGAATGTTGCAATCTCTTCCAATTCCAGAATGGAAGTGGGAGGAAATAGCTATGG
>NW_021520183.1:0-269 GCF_001605985.2 Dendrobium catenatum | reverse complement strand
AGTGCCGCTCCACCTGTATCCCTCTTCTCTAAGTGCAACAACTTTAGGGTGTCGTCTTTTTATTTTATTTTTGCAAATCGTCGTCGTTGTAATTTCTTCTTTTTAGTTTTATTTGAAATGTAAGAGTTTGTTAGTCCATTTTCTCGTCTTTAGTCAATTTCGTCGTTAGAAGTCCGTCGTGTCTTTTTGTGATCAAGAGATATAGGCCCCCTGTATTTTTTTGATCGCATCAATTTGGTATCAGAGCAAGTTAGGAAATCTTAGGTTGG
>NW_021520182.1:0-342 GCF_001605985.2 Dendrobium catenatum | reverse complement strand
TTCCATTGCTGGCGTCTCTTCTGCTTCCTCTTTAAAAGCTTATGAATTGTCTAGTCATCAGTACAATATCATCTTCATCCTCAGGTTGTGAGTGTTTACTTTCTGACTCTTCCACCTTTAGTGTAATATTTTTCTCCTTTCGTGGTTCACCTACATCAATCTTTCTTTGACTTATTTCTTGCTCATAAGCAATGAGTGAACCAAGAAGATTGTCAATAGAGTAAATGTTAAGATCTTTAGACTCTGTAATTACAGTAATTTTAGCATCATAAGCAGTAGGTAAATATCGAAGAATTTTATTAACCATTTCAGCATTAGTTAATTCCCTACCAAGTGCATGCA
>NW_021520181.1:0-208 GCF_001605985.2 Dendrobium catenatum | reverse complement strand
AGCGAGACTCAGAGCAGAGCTTCTACTGTCAGATCTGAGGACATTGATAGACATTTGCAGATGTTTTTGAGGTTGAAACCTCCGAGATTTGAGGGCGCTGTTGAGCCCAGAGCAGCCGAGGAGTGGCTGAGGAGATTGGAAAAGACCTTCGACGGAATGCAGTGTCCGTCAGACAGGAAGGTACCGTTAGCTATTTTTCTGTTGGATG
>NW_021520180.1:0-379 GCF_001605985.2 Dendrobium catenatum | reverse complement strand
TACTTTTGTCATTTGTGCTTAATCAATGCTAAGCTAAGCTCATACTCGAACCAAACAAACCTTTAAAAATTTTAGTGTGAACTAATTACATTAATGTTTTATGTAGGTTTTTTTTAAACAAAGAAATGATATTTTTTCTTCTTCAAAATTGTCTTCAATAGTTAAGGCGTTTGGATAGATATATTTCATTGAGTCTTATATAGGGGATGTTTGGTTTTCTACATTAGGAGTGTAAAGTATTCCAAATGCAGAGGTTTTGAAAATATTGGTGTTTGGTTTGAAGCAAAAGGAATGAAAAGTAAAATTTTGAAGTAAATGGAATTCACCCTTTAGTTCAAATTAAATGTATTTGGAATTCCTCATATTTGGGAAATTTTCA
>NW_021520179.1:0-1344 GCF_001605985.2 Dendrobium catenatum | reverse complement strand
TTCTTGATTATATGTTTAATCAGTCATGCATGGTTAATCTTATCAGTGATCTTTTTTCTTTAACATTCAAGATACAAGTTTATTTTAATTCAAGTCTCTTGGTCTTAGGCATATTTAAAGTTATTAATTTTTTAACGAGCAAGTCCATGAGCATCTTTTAAGTGCAACAAATATAACATACTTTTTGCCTAATTTATGCACCTTAAATTGAAAGTTATTTTCATTGCATATATATATATATATATATATATATTCCTCTTTTTATCTTAAAAAGCAACCCAATTTGTAATTAAATTGGGTACAAATTTGGCTATGATGCCATTAAATCAATAGCTATTAAATTAGAGTTACTTTTAATCATTGGCCCTTATAGGATAAGAATTATAAGACCAAACCTATTTGATAGTTTCATGTTGATAACAAATTGGGCTTGTAATCTCTATTTGGGACTTAAACATTGAAGCATCCATATAATCATTATTATCCATAGTTTGTATGTCTAAGGCATCACCCACTTCTATATTTTATTCATCTATATCATCACTCACTTCTACATGTCATATGCCCGCATCATCAACTATACTAACATAAGATAGTGAACTAATAGATTTTGCATCATTGCCATTTTATAAAAAGTTACAATTAAAATCTTCTTGGGAGCAATAAACACACATAGGAGATTAGTATTGAATGGATAAAAGAATGTAAAAGAAAGGTCATCTGGTTCACCCATATGATACTATTCTGGTTCACCCTTCTCCTCATTACTTGCAACAATCAGAATAATCATCTGGTGGACAATAATGCCCAGAAAGATATGCATATCTAATACATTGGTCACATAAGGAGATATAAAATCTTCATATGCAACAAAAAAAGAATGTAAAAGAAAGGTCAAATATCATTATATAGGAATTATGCATAACAATTCATAACATAGCATGTGAAGATATTGCTACACATAAGATTTATGCAAAGAGTTACATAAAACTCATTACATTAGATTGTTTGCATCCCATCTTATCATATGTAACTTTAAATAGATTTATATTCATGCCCATAATTCTTTTTCTTCAACCTCACAAGGTGTAATGTCAAGGTCTTTAGGTCTAGGACTCTAGCCTATAGTCTCCTAAGATCGTTTTGTTTCTATCGCCCGTAGGCTTAATATCATACCAATATCGCATTGCCTCAACTAGGCCATGCTGCCCACCAGGGTCACATTGTCATAGGTCACCCTCTATTAATTCATTTGCATATTTATTCTATACTTGAAAACTGTAAATAAAAAAAAACACATGTCTTACTTTCTAGATTCACAAACTCAACAATTTGGACCCCTCG
>NW_021520178.1:0-236 GCF_001605985.2 Dendrobium catenatum | reverse complement strand
GAAAAGGATTTTAAGATATTTACTAGGAATTCAAAACTTAGGAATTTGGTATCCTAAAATTAGCTCTTCATTTGAAATTGTTGGTTATTCAGATTCTGACTTTGCAGGCTGTAGAGTGGATAGGGAAAGCACTTCTAGAACATATCAATTCATTAAAAATTCATTAGTTTCTTGGTCTAGTAGAAAACAAAATTCAGTGGCTCTATCTACTGCAGAAGCATAATACATTGCATTAG
>NW_021520177.1:0-269 GCF_001605985.2 Dendrobium catenatum | reverse complement strand
AGAGTCATGAATTTAAAATCAACTAGTTGGTCAGCTGACTCCCCAATCTAGGCTGGGACAAGTCCAGGTTTTTGCATTACATTAGTTAGGTTTGGGTTACCATTATTTGGTGACCAATTTATATTTAGGATCCAGTGAAAATTTTGAATCATAAGACCCCAACCTCCAGAAATACAATCCCAAATGTTTAATAAAATGCTCAACTCAAATTAAATTTTTTCTCAATCCAAAATTAAAGCCCAACACTTAGATTTGGTCGAGGCACTTCT
>NW_021520176.1:0-221 GCF_001605985.2 Dendrobium catenatum | reverse complement strand
TTTTACACTTCATACCTTTTACTTTGCATTCCTTCTTCTTTTTTTTTCAAAAATTTCAAATAACCCCATCAATATAGTAAACCACATTCTATTATTTGATTTACCTAATGTTGATACACTTAATGATTATCTCTTCCTTAGTTACAATAAATCTCTTAACTTTCAAGATCAAAGTTACATATGCAGGAACCAACGAAATCTGGACGAGCATCTTCATTCGT
>NW_021520175.1:0-201 GCF_001605985.2 Dendrobium catenatum | reverse complement strand
AGAATTTAAATGTGATTTATTTTTTTGAGTAGAATATTTGGTGAAACCCTAATGGGGTATTGATGATAATTTCAGAACACGAAGTATCACATATTAATTGCCTGCCATCATCATTGCTCAAATCTTAAAGAATCTTTGACAAGTTAAAGCATCCTCACCTAGATATGATACGCCCTAGGGTTCCCAAGTTTGGGTTTGCCC
>NW_021520174.1:0-603 GCF_001605985.2 Dendrobium catenatum | reverse complement strand
TATATTGCATGCATGTGCTGAACTTTATTTATGTTAAGTTTTACAATCCTTAGTTCAATAATTGAGTTCAATAATTGAGCTAAATGGTAATTGCTTCAACCTTTTTGTAATGAACAGAAATTTGTTCTGAAAATTTTTACAAGTAACTAGGGTTGCTTGACTTGCAGAAATAAGAAGGTAGAGTAAAAAAAATACAATGTAAATGTCAGTGGGTGGCAGCTGGCGGTAGGCGGAGGGCAGTAGCGACGTCAGGAGTAGCGGCGGATAATTTGTAATGTATTTGGAACTCAGGCTAAATCTTATAATTTTTAGATATACCAAAACTAAAATAAAAGATGAGTTTTATATACTTCAAAATTTTACTATGCATAAAGTATCAAGTTGCTAATTTGAAAAAGGAGTCACAATCAGAATTTTGGATTATAATTGTATTATTTGATTTGTGTGACTAAATATTTAATTGTTAGTTAAATAATTTTAAAAAATATGATTAAGAATATGCTTTAGGCTTCGTTTGAGATTGTTTTCTTCATGTTTCTTAAAGCAAATTTTTAGTACAAAATTTTAATTTTTGTACTAAAAAATTGCCTTAATAAGCAATAA
>NW_021520173.1:0-361 GCF_001605985.2 Dendrobium catenatum | reverse complement strand
GAGGACCATCAAATTAAGAATAGGCGATATTTGGTAAGAAATTTTAAAAGATTTTAATAAAGTACTTAGATATGAATAATAATGTAAGTCCATTACAAAAAGAGGTACTGGGTGTACCGTCAACCACAGTTAAAATGCATAGTCATACCCTTAGGTGGCAGGAGGACCATCAATGGGTTGATGACTGAGCAAGAGAGCCTACATTAGTAAATATGTTTAATATTTTTTTTTTCTTGTATAAATTGTTTATTTTTTATTAGATTTTATAGGACAAGTATACATGACTTCGAGAGAGGAAATAGGAGTAGGTAAGGGTTCTGGTGAATCAACAGAATATTCTGGAAACTACACTTTGTTGCAA
>NW_021520172.1:0-289 GCF_001605985.2 Dendrobium catenatum | reverse complement strand
ATTTAGATTTAGCCTCATAATGCAATTTCCTTATTCCTTCTCATCAAGAAAGATTACAACCTACATGCATAAAAATTATAATGAAGACAAAGGCCATCATGCTTACATACGTGATAGAGTATTATCTATTTTAGAAGAGTAGCAGCTCTTATGAAGAGAGACAATTCGACTATTATCCATTTTACAAGAATAGTAGCTCTAAACCTCAGTAAATAATATTTCTTTTTCGCTTAATTCCTCCAACCAAATCATGGCAAAAGGAGAGGCAATCCCAAAAGGAGATGAGAAC
>NW_021520171.1:0-323 GCF_001605985.2 Dendrobium catenatum | reverse complement strand
TGAGAGCAATCCTGCAAAATTCTCAAATGTTAGACCTAGGAACCAAAACAAGATTGGGTTCACCTTTAAGAAATTTATAATCAGATGCATGCATGATATGTCTAGGTTTATGCATCTTAGTTTTCCACACCAAATTAGATTTTATCTTCAAAGTACAGGTGTGAGCTATATGTCACAAAAATCCACAATTATTACATTTAACATTAAGAAAAATATTCCTATGTTTTCTTCCATATGATTATCTTCTAAGGGATTTCATGAATTTAGGATTTGTAAAATCTTCAAATTTAGGGGGATTCCTATTATCCTCGAGAGCTCTTATT
>NW_021520170.1:0-204 GCF_001605985.2 Dendrobium catenatum | reverse complement strand
TAATTGTGAATATCGTCCAGGCCGATCCAAGATCGTTCTGACTGATTACCAAAAATTACATAATACCTTAATTATTTATGGAGGCAACTTCTTTCTATTTTGAGCTTATCATCCTGGCCGATACATATTTTGTCAAGGACGATCTGTTAATGATGGCTGCCTTAATAAAGAATCCTTATTTAGATTTTCTGTTTTAAGCCTGAT
>NW_021520169.1:0-981 GCF_001605985.2 Dendrobium catenatum | reverse complement strand
ATCGGAGGCAAAATCCCGCAAAAAAATTCGGTATTTGCTCGGTATTGCTAGGTATTATTTGATAATAATGAAGAATACCGCTCTGTGAAGACCAATACTGAGTTATACCAAGCTATACTGAGCAATACCGAGTTATACAAAAGTTGTACTGAATTTTTTCTAGAAAAAACTCGGTACAACTCGGTATTGCTTGGTATAACTCGGTATTGGTTATTCACGTGATGGTATTCCTCGTTATTGTTTGGTATTGCTCGGTATTTGCTCGGTATTTCTCATTTTTTGGGGCGATTTGGCGTCCGACCGGACGTTCCTCTACGTTCGGTCGGAGGACGTAATAATTGTTCGTTTTAGACAGCTTTTGACCGTTGTTTTTTTATTGCTTCCAATTTTTTTTGTATTAAAAAGCTGTTTTAAAAAACAGAAAACCTTAATGTTATTCTAATAAATTATTTTTTTATTGTTTCATTTTTAAAGTTTTTTTTTTTTTGTGATTTTTAAGATATAGAGCCTCTTGGTTGAAAGATGGCATTGAATGATGTGGTGGTGAGCTTGAAATTTGAGTGTATGAAGCACTATTTTAATGCTCATACAATAAGATTGAGAGGGATGACTTGCAATATTTAGGCGGACCGTGAAAGATGAAAGTAGGGTTACAAATGAATCGGGTCGATACGAAGGATGTTTGAGCTCAAATTTGTTTGTTAAAAATGTGTTCATGTGTTGCTTTAGCTCGATTCAATTTTTGTGATAGTGTTTAAGCTAAATTCATTGAAATTAATATTTGGTTATAAAGTACTGAGAAGTTGGTTAAATTTATATGACAAATATTAAATAGTCTATATTTTCTTTGATGATTTTCTATTTAATCTTAATGAAAAATTTGAACCAAAATGTGGGATCATAATTTTGCCTCTCATTTTAGTAAGAAATGATAACTAATTTTTTTAATTAGAAAAATAAAGAAAAAAAATATTTTTTATC
>NW_021520168.1:0-377 GCF_001605985.2 Dendrobium catenatum | reverse complement strand
AAGAAGGTATTTGGTTTTACTTTAGTCCTTTACTCATTGTTTCACTATTTTTATATGGTCAGGTGAACATTGAGTTGTCCATATTCACTATTTTAATATGGCCAGGTGAACGTTAGACCCCCCCCTACCTTTGTTTTCTTCTTTATTTTTCCCTTATTATAGGGATAGGTAGGTTGAGGATCCCCCTACTTCCTTTTTTGATGATCCTTCATATGTTCCTTATTTCACTTCTCTTGTCACATCTAGTCAATGTCAATACGAGTGGTTCACTAGTTGTTCGCCGCCCCTGTTGGGGGTCCATTTGTTGACCTTGATTTTCACCCAACCCTAGGTCAAGGGTGTTGACTTGGTCAAATTGACCAAGCCAAACCCCAAGA
>NW_021520167.1:0-272 GCF_001605985.2 Dendrobium catenatum | reverse complement strand
GCTGGTCAAGATCACGTCCCTAAGAAGCCCACGCCTCCAAGCAGCCGCCTCTCGATAAGAGTCTCCGGATCATCCCTACAGGAGAACTATCTCACTCATTTTTGGAGAGCTGCTAGGGCCGGCCAAGCTCTCACACACACACGATCCCCTCTCTTGGAGCTGCTAGGGCTGGCTAAGCAGCTGCTCCTTGTTTCTCTCCACCCATCCAAAAGGAGGAAGAAGACGCAAAGATCCAGTCAAGAGGAGTTGCTCCTAGGGTCGGACAAGACTTT
>NW_021520166.1:0-325 GCF_001605985.2 Dendrobium catenatum | reverse complement strand
ATACAATTACTTATAAACCTTCCCTTGATATTCTTGGATTTTTGTCCCTTCTATTTAGTTTATTATAAAAAAATACTATATAATCTACCCTTAAATTACTGGTGTTTCTAGTCCAACGAGCTACAGAGAAAGTCTCCAATGCTTTGATATATGCTATGTTGCACCCATACGGATACGGCGATACAGATACGACACGATACGGATACGGGACACGCCAATTCTGAAAAATATAGGATACGATACGGCATTATAATATATAAATAATATATAAAAATTAAGAAAGTAATGAAAGTGTAATATTTGAAATGACAAAAAAATTGAAATA
>NW_021520165.1:0-262 GCF_001605985.2 Dendrobium catenatum | reverse complement strand
AATATAACTCATTCAAATAGCAACTATTCAAACATACTTGATGTATACTTCATGTACTCTTTATTCTATTTTGAAAGAAATAAATTATATAAAAATGGATAATGAATTTCAACAGTCATGATGCTATTTATAATCGGATCAAGTTTACGGTTCAAGCTATAGTTTTTAATTAGGCTTCTTTGCCCAAAATTCAGCACCTTGTTATTTAGATATGGTGGTTTGAGTTTTTTTTTTTACTATGATGTTTGGGCATTTTCATATC
>NW_021520164.1:0-230 GCF_001605985.2 Dendrobium catenatum | reverse complement strand
TCTGCCAATTTAGTATGCCATTCTCTTTTATTTTTAGTAATAATTTTCTTGAGCAGCTTTACGAGCGTTTTGTTGAAGGCTTCTGCTAATCCATTTGTCCTTGGATTATAGATTAATGAATATCGCCAATCAATTTTATGTTGCTCAATGAATTTATAAATCTTGATACTTTTAAAAGCTGAACCGTTATCTGAGATTATGCGGCGTGGAACACCAAATCTGTAGACAAC
>NW_021520163.1:0-231 GCF_001605985.2 Dendrobium catenatum | reverse complement strand
CCCCTCAACAAAATGGAGTAGTCGAAAGGAAAAAAAAATATTAATAGAAGTCGCCAGAGCAATGTTGGCAGAATACTCACTTCCTAGATATTTTTGGGCTGAGGTGGTTAGCGCTGCATGTTATGTTCTGAATAGGGTGAATGTGAGATCGAATTTAAATAAAACACCCTATGAGTTGCTAAAAGGCAGAACATCTAATTTGTCTCATTTGCATGTTTTTAGTTGCAAGGT
>NW_021520162.1:0-2436 GCF_001605985.2 Dendrobium catenatum | reverse complement strand
GTGCAGAAGCTTACGGGATTTATTCTCCTTCCTTCGGCTTTTTGATGGTTGAGGCTTCCGCAATTTGTGAGCGGGAAATTTCCCCTACTTGAATTAGTGCCCCTCCTCGCGTGCAGAAGCTTACGGGATTTCTTCTCCTCCCTCTGGCTTCTTGATGGTTGAGGCTTCCGCGATTTGTGAGTGGGAAATTTCCCCTGCTCGAATTAGCGCCCCTCCTCGCGTGCAGAGGATTACAGGATTTCTTCTCCTCCCTCCGGCTTTTTGTCGGTTAAGGCTTCCGCTATTTGCGAGCGGGAAATTTCTCCTGCTCGAATTAGCGCCCCTCCTCGCGTGCAGAAGCTTACGGGATTTCTTCTCCTCCCTCCGGCTTTTTGACGGTTGAGGCTTCCGTTATTTGCGAGAGGGAAATTTCCCCTGCTCGAATTAGCGCCCCTCCTCCCGTGCAGAGGCTTACGAGATTTCTTCTCCTCCCTCCGACTTTTTGTCGGTTGAGGCTTCTGCTATTTGCGAGCGGGAAATTTCCCCTACTCGAATTAGCGCCCCTCATCGCGTGCAGAAGCTTACGAGATTTCTTCTCCTGCCCCTCAGTTCTTTGAGAGATCTGTTGAACTACACAAATCCAGCGTTGACAAAATTTTGCCGACGGTCAGAATTTCAACGACGAGTAGAAGTATGGCGTCGGGTAGAAGTTCAACGTCGGGTAGAAGACCGACGAAAGTTCGTCGACGAGTAGAAGTCCGACGACGAGTAGGAGTCCGCTGATGAGCAGAAACTTGACGACGAGTAGGAGTCCGCTGACGAGCAGAAGTCCGACGATAGGGAGAAGTCTGATGTTGGGTAGAAGTTTAACGGCGGGTAGCAGGCCGACGAAAGTTCATCGACGAGCATAAGTCCGATGGCGAGTAGGAGTCCGCTGACGAGCATAAGCCTGACGATAAGTAGGAGTCCGCTGACGAGCAGAAGTTAGACGACAAGGAGAAGTCCGACGTCCGGTAGAAGTACAACCTCGGGTAGAAGACCGATGAAAGTTCGTCGACGGGCAGAAGTCTGACGACGAGTAGAATTCTGTTGAAGAGCAGAAGTCCGACGACAAGGAGAAGTCCGACGTCGGGTAGATGTTCAACGTCGGGTAGCAAGCTGATGAAAGTTCGTCGACGAGCATAAGTCCGACGGCGAGTAGGAGTCCGCTGACGAGCAGAAGTCTGACGATAAGTAGGAGTCCGCTGACGAGAAGAAGTCCTACGACAAGGAGAAGTCCGATGTCGGGTAGAAGTACGGCATCGGGCAGAAGACCGATGAAAGTTTGTCGACGAGTAGAAGTCCGACGACGAGTAGAAGTCCGCTGACGAGCTAAAGTCCGATGACAAGGAGAAGTCTGACGTCGGGTAGAAGTTCAACGTCGGGTAGCAGGACGATGAAAGTTCATCGACGAGCAGGAGTCCTCTAACAAGCAGAAGTCTGACGATAAGTAGGAGTTCGCTGACGAGCAGAAGTCCGACGACAAGGAGAAGTCCGACGTCGGGTAGAAGTACGGCCTCGGGCAGAAGACCAATGAAAGTTTATCGACGGGCAGAAGTCCGACGACGAGTAGAAGTTCGCTGACGAGCAGAAGTCCGCTGACGAGCAGAAGTCCGACGAAAAGGAGAAGTCCGATGTCGGATAGAAGTTCAACGTCGGGTAGAAGACTGACGAAAGTTCGTTGACGAGCATAAGTTCGACGACGAGTAGAATTCCGGCGTCGCGTAGAAGTACAACGTCGGATAGAAGTTCAACGTCGGGTAGAAGACTGACGAAAGTTCGTCGAACAGCAGAAGTCCGACGACGAGTAGACGTCCGGCATCGCGTAGAAGTACAACGTTGGATATTAGTCGGTTGAAAGTCCTGCAAGGCAAAGGTTCAGCAACAGGACAAAATTCAACATCAGGTAGAAATTTAACTTTGTATAGAAGTCCGATGGAAGTCCATTGACGGCATTTTGGTGACGTTAACCAAGGATGTATAATCTGTCCGAGGTTGTTTGTCAGAGTCTTTTGCCTGATGACGTCAACTTATGTGGAAGAGGTCAGGAGAATCCACCAAGGATGTGAGACCTTTCCGAGGTTGTATGTCGGAGCCTTTGCTCGACGATGTTAACCTGTGTGGAAGAGGTCGGAAGAATCCACCAAGGATGTGAAAACTTTCCGAGGTTGTATGTTGGAGCCTTTGCTCGACGACGTTAACCTGTGTGGAAGAGGTCGGGGGAATCCACCAAGGATGTGAGACCTTTCCGAGGTTGTATGACGGAGCCTTTGCTCAACGATGTTAACTAGTGTGGAAGAGGTCGGGAGAATCTACCAAGGATGTGAAATCTTTACGAGGTTATATGTCGGAGCCTTTGCTCGACGACGTTAACCTGTGTTGAAGAGGTCGGGAGAATCCACCAAGGATGTGAAACCT
>NW_021520161.1:0-248 GCF_001605985.2 Dendrobium catenatum | reverse complement strand
ATATGATTTTCTTGATAATGATTTGAATATATGAACTAACCTACTCAAGTTGCTAACTAGAGAGGTCTTAAGATTTAGATTTTGTTAACCCAGATTAAAGCTTCCTACAAGCAAAACTGGGGTTTCCTTCTTCATCTTTTTCTTCTTTTTCGAACTAAGATCCAAATAAATTAAATTGGAGGTGGAAATTCAATCTTTTCAAATCTTTCATATGGTATATGTATTTTATATCTAATAGAACATCAATG
>NW_021520160.1:0-324 GCF_001605985.2 Dendrobium catenatum | reverse complement strand
CTCCTCCTCAGAGGAGAGGATGCGCAGCCATGCGCCCCTTCGGACGACCAGTTGCTCGAAGGACAGCCCGGGCACCTGCAGTCCCGTTCCTGTACTTGCACATCCAGTGCGCGCTGTGGCTAGGTGACCAGTGCCTAGGCCACATCTGGTTCCAGTTCTTCCAGCGGTAAGGAGACCTGCGCCTGCCGCTCCTATCGCACAGGCTGCCCCGGCCCCTCAGCACCGGCAGCCTACTACTATTGTTACTCCCATTATTCCGTCGGGTTTCCCCTCCCGCTTCCACTAGGAAGAGGGGTGTCCAGACCGAGGTGCCTTAGCCCTCTT
>NW_021520159.1:0-221 GCF_001605985.2 Dendrobium catenatum | reverse complement strand
CCTTTATTTAAAAATACTACTTTTGATTTTTGGAAAATTCGTATGACTACTTTCTTGCAATAGATTTATTTTCGCATGTGGCATATGATTTTAACTGGTTATTCATCACCGTCACGTATTATTAAAGGAGTTAAAATTTATATTCCTTTTAATCAATGGAAAAGGGAAGAACAACTCAATGCTCAATTGAATGCAAAATCTTTAAATTGCTTTTTCTGTGC
>NW_021520158.1:0-347 GCF_001605985.2 Dendrobium catenatum | reverse complement strand
GAATCTCTTCAATATATTTTCTTGCGAAAATATCTCTCGTCGTAGAAGTGGCTAGCTTGGAGAGAGTGTCTGCCCTCGCATTCTGCTCTCGAAGGATGTGGACAACTTGATGCTATGTTATTTTGGTCAATAAGGTCTTAACTACCTGACAATACTGGGCTAATGATGGATGGTGGGCATCGAACTCCCCTCCCACCTGAGAAGCGACTAGTTGGGAATCTGTGTGAATCACCAAGTCCTGTACTTCGCAATCAATTGCCAACCTTAATCCGGCGATTAGAGCTTCGTATTCAACCGTGTTGTTTGTTGTCGGGAATTTCAATCTAAGCCCGTATTCGAGTGTAACT
>NW_021520157.1:0-783 GCF_001605985.2 Dendrobium catenatum | reverse complement strand
ATACAAGGAGCTGAAATTAAAGGGGGCAGTTAATAAATAATATATATATATATATACTATTTGCATAGGTGCTTTAGAAGACGCTTAAGACCCCCTTTAAATAATAAGAGCATGGCCAAGTGCGGCTAAAAAAAATGCATTTTAATTTTTCATATTATAACTGCTTGGGATTGAATATACAACTGTTGATTATTACGATAACATTACAGGATCGAGTCTGGATTTTTGTTTCAACTTCAAATGTAAATTTAATTCAACTAAGGTTGTAATTATTTGAAATGAATTGAATTTGGGATATTTGATCCAATTTGAATTCCAAAGAGGTGAAGACATCCCTAAAGGGGAGAGTCTTCTTCCATTTGGAAGTCAAATTAGGATCCCTTTCAAATATCCAACGAGGAAAGATAACACCCCGTTCAAGGGGGAGTTTCTTTCCATTTGGGTATCCAGAACCGACGAATCAAGACGTTCGTGAGAAGACGAAGAAATGGACCACGAGAAGAATCCCAAATCTCAAAGTCATCTGAGTCTTAAGATAAAATCCGGGTTATAGTTAGTTGTGCCCGGCCACTTTAATTTTCTGCAAAATTCTGTGATGTAATAATAAGGGCACTTGCCTATGGACATTCAATTTGATAAATTTAATTTGATTGATTTGTTTAATTTGATTGCGCAATAGAACTCCTGCTTTTCTAGTCTTTTTATTTGCATGACGCATTTGATTTGGCCTGGAATTCAAATTTAGACTCTTAGGGGTCTGTCAAAAATTCTTCTACTTTAATT
>NW_021520156.1:0-309 GCF_001605985.2 Dendrobium catenatum | reverse complement strand
TTAATTATAAAATGCCCCAAACCCGCATGGGCCCCGGTGAGAGTGTTATTGGTACACACGTGACGTCTAGGGATGCTGCGCGGGTTGACAAGTGAATTCAAGTACGAACCCGATCCTTCTATATAGACCAATAGGAGTTGACAATGTTCGAACCAACAAACAAATATGTGGTCGTGGCGATCAGAATATTTGTTTTAGGCCTTCAAAGCCTAAAATAAGAGAATTCACTCTCAAATGCATAAAGCCTACGAAACCCGATCCTCTGTCCACAGCAGACAGAGTCGACAAGGTTCAAGCTTTAAATGAAAA
>NW_021520155.1:0-1144 GCF_001605985.2 Dendrobium catenatum | reverse complement strand
AGCCACTGATTAGTAGGAATCGCATTTCTAAGGAGACGCCGCCAGAAAAAACCTTCCCGCTGGTGTAATTTCAATTTCCTCATCCATGAATAACTATAGTCACCTTCTCCCATCTTAGCTTTATAAGCCATTGCAGTCAGTGTCATGCTCATCCTAGAATGAATAAGCTCAAGAGTGTCAATTCCCACATTTCCATTGGTAGGAATAGACATGATCCTCTCAGCCATTATACTACCAAAACAATTTGTCACCCGCTCCTCATTCCACCTGGTAGTTTCATCAAGCAACCAATTCACCCTGACATTTTCCAGCTCATTTACATTTACAAAGGTCGGCTAATCGTCTATCCTTCGATCAAGTATCCAGCAGTCTTTCATCACATCAATGCTTTGTCCATCCCCAATGTTCCACCTCATGATAGTTCTAAGAGCCTTAGCACCATCATGAATCACCTTCCAAGTAGTAGAGGCTTTATAAACCTGCATGTCATTCCAAAGCTCCATGCCATATTTCCCTCTCAACACCTTATGCAGCAGTAAATCTGGATTACTAATCACCTGCCACGCCAGCCTAGCACGTAGGGCTCCCAGCCAATTATCCAATCCGTGAAATCAAGACCTCCATGGTCCCTGGGTTGGCATAATTCTTTCCATTCAACATAATGCATTCCCCTACTGTTAGAGTCCTTCTGCCATAAAAAAGTTCTGCCAAGTTTTTCAATAGAATGTAGGATCCCCTTAGGAACTGAAGTGTGAGTCATCAAGTACATTGGAATGCTAAGTAATGATGTACGAATTAGCAAAGCTCTGCCAGCAAACGACAGATGCTTCTTCCCCCATATATCAATGTCTTCTGATGAGCATTCATGATAGTTTTAATAAAATCTTCAGTCTTTAACCTCCTCAAGACCAACGGCAGCCTTAGATATTCAATAGAGTTCACCTTCCTATACCCCATTAGCTTGGCAATCATACGCTTCTTCCAGTTAGGACAGCTCTTGCTGAAGAGAACAGCTGATTTCCCATCGTTGATCTTCTGTCCAGTCCAGTCACAATAGTCCCCCAAAAGCTTCATGATACAATTGGCATTCCTCCTGCTGGCTTCAGTAAAAATGAGGATATCATCTGCATATAGCAGATGAGAT
>NW_021520154.1:0-322 GCF_001605985.2 Dendrobium catenatum | reverse complement strand
CAACTATGATGTTTTCTTATTTTATAATTCACTTATCAATAAATATTCATGCACTTAGAAAAATTTGAAATTTTTTATTATTAATTTTGGAAAGATCAAAATTACTCTTAAAAAAATATACAAATATACAAAAATCAAAAGAAATGTGCAATGGTTCGCAAGTACAAAAAGAATCACAAAATAAGCCCAAAAAATAAAAAGAAGCACAAAAATATGCCAATAATTTGAAAAAGATGCCCAAAGCGCCACATGTGGTAATTATTTCTTTCCATTATCTTATAAACTCTTAATTCAAATTGATCTATTGTACATTTATATTCTG
>NW_021520153.1:0-302 GCF_001605985.2 Dendrobium catenatum | reverse complement strand
ACGAAGCTACAATGGCTGCCAAAGACACTTACAAAGTACCTTGTCAAGCTTAAATAGAAGAGCTAAAAACGAGCTCATTAATGCAAGTTGCCGACATTATCGCCCAGGATGATAGGCATATCGTCCTGACCGATTAGTTCAAATTCAGCTCAATGGTCTGGGACGAATTAGGACGATTAGAAGAAAATTGGTTACATCGTCCTGGCCGATATCACGATCGTCTAGGCCGATTAGTATAAAACCGATTTCAATCGTCCTGATTATAGCCCTGAATTCGAGCTGTCCGATGTAGATCGTCCAGG
>NW_021520152.1:0-325 GCF_001605985.2 Dendrobium catenatum | reverse complement strand
TCCATATAGAATTTGAGATTTAGGAGCATTGATATTCCGACCTGTCCAACTGCAGAAATCAGAGACAATTGATTTTAATTCCTGGGCTGCTGTAGAAGTTGCTTTGGAAAAGATTAATAAATCATCTGCAAATATAAGATGTGATAATTTCGGATATTTGGGTGTTAAACAAACTCCCAAATGATGTCCTCTTTGATTAATAGCATAAGAGAAGAGTTGAAAGCACATAATGAATAAGTATGGAGATAAGGGGCATCCTTGACGAAGCCCGCTCTTAGCTATGATCCAATTTGAAAGCTTCCCATTTAAGACAATAGAGAATCTG
>NW_021520151.1:0-232 GCF_001605985.2 Dendrobium catenatum | reverse complement strand
ACTAAATACTGCTTGTTATGTTTTAAATAAGGTGAATATTAGATCCAAGCTGAATAAGACTCCCTATAAACTCGTTAAGCGTAGGACATCCAACCATTCTCACTTACATATTTTTGGGTGTAAATGATTTATCCTGATAAATGGAAAATCACCCTTAGGAAAATTTGATCCAAAATCTGATGAAGTAGTTTTCTAAGGTTATTCATCTGTACGGAAAGCCTATGGAATCTTT
>NW_021520150.1:0-291 GCF_001605985.2 Dendrobium catenatum | reverse complement strand
TATAAATTTAGAGAAGATTCGGGGTTAGTTCGGAGTGCTCCATCAGATGACTCATATTGATTCCCACGATTGTATAGAGTTTTTTTTAACTGTTTAAGTGCCTTAACGATGTCGGAATTCAGAGATCACTACGGAAAAACACGCGAATACCGTCGGATTTTCCGGCGGAAAATTCTAGACGGTAATAAACGGCGCAGTCACCGGCGGATTTGCTCGACGGAAAATTTGCGTCAACCTTTCCGACGCAAAAGACGTCGTAAAGTTACCGACCTCGGTGCCGCCGGAAAATCC
>NW_021520149.1:0-364 GCF_001605985.2 Dendrobium catenatum | reverse complement strand
GGCTCTCATTTGTCGCTTCATATGTCTCTGCATGTCTTCCTTTTTGGGGCCCACTTCTGACGTTGTTCGTAGATGGGGGCGGATCTACGGGAAGCCTCACCGGATGTCACGCCCAGGCCAGTTCCTCTTTCTCTTCTTTCTTTCTCATTTCTCCGAGGCTTTGGCCTCCAGACTTGTTTTCCTTTCCACCGGGACCTTTCAGCAGTGGATCCCTGAACATATGGTTCAGGTGTCACACCCCGATGTTCACCGCGTGGGGTATATCTTCTTTCTCTTCCTTCTGCAGCAAAGGACAGACGCTCCCTTGGCGGGGTTCTTCTGACCTCGATCACCAAAGGCCGTTGGAATTTCTTTTTCTTCAGCC
>NW_021520148.1:0-2708 GCF_001605985.2 Dendrobium catenatum | reverse complement strand
CTCGTCGACAGCAATTTGATCTCTGCCCTGTTTTCTATCATTTCCCCTCCTATCCTCCCCTATGTAATCACCTCCACTTCGGCGCACGATGTTTGGACGATTCTTGAAAAGCGCCTGCAGCCAACGTGCAGATCGCGCGTGATCCAGCTCAAAAATGAGTTGCATCACATTCAAAAGAAAGATCTCACGATGCAGCAATATCTCTCTCAGATCAAGCAACTCGTCGACACCATCGCTGCTTCCGGCTCTAGAGTTGATCCCGAATACGTGGTCATCTACATTCTTAATGGGCTGCCTTCTTCATACAATTCCTTCAAGACCACTATCCGAACATCTACCAATCCTGCGGATCTTGATCACCTTTACTCGCTCCTCTGCACGGAGGAGTTGCATATTAATCAAGATATGCTCAAAGACAGCAATACTGGGTCTACTCTCACCGCCCTTCACACAACTTCTCACAATCAAAATCGGAACAGGAACTACAAACGTCCACCCAAGACCACTACCTACCCGTCCAAACCTACAGCACCAACCACACCCAACAACGCCAGCAACGGAACAAGACCAACGTGCCAAATATGTGGTAAAACAGGACATATTGCCATCAATTGTTGGCATCGCTGCAACTTCAAGTATGCTCCCACCATTACACCAGGACCTCGAGCCATGATTGCTCAACCCACGTCATACCCTTCGCAAGACTGGGTTCTTGATTCAGGTGCTTCTTCTCACTTAACTCCCGACGACTCAAATCTATACAATCCAACCCTCTAACAGGGAACAGATGTGGTATCGGTTGCTAACGGCTCCACCATACCCATACAAACTTCCGGTCAAGGTCTACTCCCTCTGCCGGACACGAATCGTAAGCTTTATTTACGTAATTTGTTACACATACCCTCTCTTACTCATAATCTCTTATCTGTTTCCAAACTCACTAAGGATAACAAAATTTCTATCACTTTTGACGCTAATGGCTTTGTTATCAAGGACATACAGGATCATCAAACGCTCCTTCATGGACATCTTCGTGATGGGCTTTACTACATTCAGCACACTCCGGCCACGCCGCATCTGCTCTTCAAACAAAAATGTCTTCGGCTCATCTATGGCATATGAGGCTAGGCCATCCTCATAAAGAAATTCTTTCTGCTCTTACAAAATGTATACCTGATATCGTTAATGTTTCCTCAACCTTTCATTGCATTTCTTGTAATAAGGCCAAGAGCCACAAACTTAGCTTCAACTTAAGCAATTCGGTTACTACTGCGCCCTTTGAACTTATTCATTCTGATGTCTGGGGTCCGACAAACGAATCATCTTTAGATGGTCATCGCTACTATGTCTTGTTCATAGATGATTATACTAGATTTACCTGGATTTACTTAATGCAAAATAAATCGGAAACTTTCACAAAGTTCAAACTCTTTTGCAGCTTAGTTCACAATCAACACTCGGCCAAACCAAAAATATTTCGCTCCGACGGTGGCGACGAATTCACCAGTAATACATTCAAATCTTATCTCAAGACACCAACGGTCATCATTCAACCACTTAGCTGTCCTCAATAAGCCCTGAACTAAGTGGATGGCGAGCGCCAAACACGCCATAATCATTGAGCTAACCCGTACGCTGTTATATACACAATCCAACTACTTGCTCAGAAATTTTTTGGACCGATGCATGTCCTACTGCCAACTTACTTAATAAATCGTGTGTCATCACAAAGCTACACCTCAAATCCCCTTATTCCAGGTTCTCTTCGGAAAATGCCTCACTACAAGCTATCTGCGACCTCGGTTGCTCTGTTACCACTTGCTCAAGCCTTCCTGATGATGCCAAGCTTGAACCGACCGCTTCTCAACCCTGCATATTCCATCCGGCTACTCACCGGCCCATAAGGTACAAATGCACTTAACCACAAACAATCAAAATCACATATCCCGCCATGTGGTATTTTATGAACATATCTTACCATCACTCTGATACTGCTACTGATCAACCAAAGAAATCAATTCACCTGCAAACTGGAATGCCACCCAGCTGCTACATTCCTCTCACTAGCCAGCCAACTCTCTCTCTCAGTCATCTAACCGATAACCCGCAGCAATCCAACAAGCATCAACCAATATCGAACCAAGCCTTCACCTGCAACTGAATGCTCCGAAAAATCCTCTCATCTGCATGCACACCTCTCCTCCAACCTTTCATCTGATGCAAACCTGTCCAAGTCAGGAAAGTAACCAAGCTAACACGATCTTTCGCTCACCGTGCCAGCAACCAGATTCAAAACCATTCCTCGTACGTTACCGTCAGGAAGCTTGCATCCTCACTGGAAACATAGCCATGGAAATGAATTCGTGTTTACAAAATCAAAACCATGGACTCTTGTCCCTGCAACCAAGACAACACTGCTCTTGGATGCAAATGGACATCTCCGGATCGAGACACAAAGCTGACGGCCCAATAATTCCCAAATAGACAAATACAAAGCACGTCTTGTCGCCTTAGGCTACGCTCAAAAGTTCGGGATCAACTACACCGAAACTTTTAGTCCTGTAGCCAAGATGCCTACAATACGCTTGTTTCTAACGCTAGCTCTCCATCACAATTGGACGGTTCAGCAGATCGACATATCAAATGCATTTCTGCACGGTGATCTCTCGGAAGTTATCTATATGCAGCAACCAACTGGATTCACCGAC
>NW_021520147.1:0-325 GCF_001605985.2 Dendrobium catenatum | reverse complement strand
TTCTTTTGTGCTTTAAAATCAGAAGACTACATGCGGTTTCCACTTGCAAAAGTGGGAAGGACATATGAGATAGACTTTGTATAACTTATGAGAGGACTAATGAGGTTAAGAAATCTAGACTTAATATCTTGTTCCATGATTATGAATTATTTCGCATGAAACTAAATGAATCCATTTCTGATATGTACATAAGATTCACAGAAATAGTCACCTCTTTGCATACACTGGGTAGGGAACTAACAAATACTAAAATGGTTAATAAGATTCTTTATTATTTTCCTACTGATTATGATGCTAAAATTACTACAATTATAGAGTCTAAAGA
>NW_021520146.1:0-218 GCF_001605985.2 Dendrobium catenatum | reverse complement strand
TAGTAATATCAGAATTCGGCGATCTTGGGCTCGTTGGTTTCGTCTTGTCTAGCCGCTCGATTCGACTATAAGAATGTCATTTTTGGAAACCGTTTGGTAATACAAATTATGGTTTGAACCTTCCAAATATGCTTCGGGTCTTTGATTTGGAGTCATTTCGGTTCGGATTGAGTTGAATTTAGTGTTGTTGGGTTCGTATTTTCGAGACGTTCAGTTCG
>NW_021520145.1:0-202 GCF_001605985.2 Dendrobium catenatum | reverse complement strand
CTGTCTGCTTGTATCAGTGTTGCAGATCCGGTGGCGTCAGATTTTGATGTTGACTCCCCTTTCTCAATCACCGGGGAAGGTTTTCTGGATTTTGGAGTATTGGACTTAATATTGACTCCCCCTTTTCTCATTCACCGGAGAAGGAATTCTTTTGGACCTTGAAGCCCACTGATTGTCGCTTCACTTTGAGAAGATCTCCTTT
>NW_021520144.1:0-354 GCF_001605985.2 Dendrobium catenatum | reverse complement strand
TGTGGAAGGAGAAGTAAATTGTCTTTGAGAAGTTTTGAGAAGTAAAATTTGTGTGTTTTGTGAGATGAAATATTTTAAAAAGTATACATTAGAATTTGTAGGGATTTTAAAAGTTTGAGATTTGTATAGGTTGAAAAATGAAACTTGTAGGTGATTTGAAAAGTGAAGCTCAAATTAATGTTCAAAAGATAAAAATAAGTGATTTATAATAGTAAAATGTATGTGTTAAATTTTGAAATGTGTAGAAAGGTATTTTGTAGTGAAAAATGTGGAGTGTGAATTTTAGAAGTGTATGTATTTTGAAAGTTTAAAGATGTATATAAAAAGTAAGGTATAAGTGTGTGATTTTGAAAA
>NW_021520143.1:0-330 GCF_001605985.2 Dendrobium catenatum | reverse complement strand
TCTAATCATTCAATTTAGTAATCAATATTTGTACATATTGATCAAGGATCGTATGGTACGATTAGTTCAAAGAAGCCTTTTTATTCTATATGAAGAACATACTCCAGTATGAAAAGTTCAAATATTGTATATTGATTATATAAAATAACTATTGGATCATACAGTTTGATTTTTTAAGCTTCTTAAGATTATACAGGTTGATCTATAGGACAATCGAACATCATCTCTACTAATCGTTTAATACTAGTTGGATCGTACAATATTAAAAGTTGAAAAATTAAGGTTTCATCCACGATGATCCTTGAGATGAATGAATTTTGTCTTAGCCAA
>NW_021520142.1:0-235 GCF_001605985.2 Dendrobium catenatum | reverse complement strand
AAATAATAATACATGAAATTTTCCTAAATTTCCTTCAGTTGGCTCCTAGTAACAGGTCCTCTTTTCTTTCTAGCTTTCTTAATTTGCATGTTGTTAGTTGTTACAATTTTTGGTATATGGGCTACACCAATTCACTCTAACTCAAAGGAGCTCTTCTCTAAAAGTTAGTAATGATTAAATCATCTAAAGATCATGTGTAAGTTACTGCAACTCATCTGTAGTCAACCAAGTATCT
>NW_021520141.1:0-1404 GCF_001605985.2 Dendrobium catenatum | reverse complement strand
GTTTCACCGAACATCACTCTTATCTTTATGGTTCTAAAATTTGACAAAGGATCTTATTCTAATCTTCAGTCATAATCCTAACAATAAAATTATTATTTAAAATAAAGGTTGAGCTCAGAATCATATAAAATGGTATACATCATAGTATAATATTTGCATGTTCTATATAAAATTTATTTTTTTCTTTCATTTTTATTAATCGCTGATGCAAATACTGCCGAAGAGTAAGACAAATAAAGTCATTTAGTTGTTTGAAAATTTCTCAGCCAGTCATTGTCCCTTTCAGCATCTTTCCAAGCAAGCCCATGCTTGAAAAGCAAGTGCACTTATTCTATGTAATCTTCGTATGACTTATCAACAGCCTTCGTAGCTGTCACTTATAAAAAAATAAACGACGTCGTTGTTATCATCATCAGCCGCAGGATGAATACAGGCCTGTTTAATTGCACGTAAGAAGAGAAATGGTATAATAAACAGGTCTACCATTTTTTTATTTGTCACTATTTGAATCAGATTGATGTAGGAAATCATCATGAAAGCTTTTATTTCAGCAAGTTGCAAATTAAGAAATCAACTTGGTATTCGCCCGAGAGCTCCTCAGTTAGTCGGAGAGTGATAGCTATCAACTTGTCCAAAGAGACATTCTAGCGATTTCTTGCTGAAGAGGACCATGCACTCATCTAGAATTTGTTCAAGGTACTCGTTGAAATCAACTAGGGATTTTCGCTACAAGTTATAATATTTATCCATTTAAGCTCTTCTTCATCCCTAACGAAGAGTTGTATTTTCCAAAGGAGAGGACTGTAGTGACACTACTCTAGTGTCAATCTATAAAGTTCCAAGTGCAAGGCACTAATGCATATTCAATGGAATTTATGAAGCCTCGCTCTCAACCAAAGTTCATATATGCTGTGAATGGAACATGTTATTCATTTTCCTGACCAATAACAACATAGTAAAGTGTTAGATGCTTTTCACCACCATCAAGGAGGCACCAATGTGGTGTTTCTCTCGTATGCACTTAGGGAGCATCACCTCCTTCATTAAGTTTAAATGATAGTTCATAAAAAAATTTGCCAGTGACCAAAAGTCATTGAAAAATTAACAAGACTTGTTAGTAAGAGGTAAGGATTACTAGATATATAAGATATTTAGTTGATGGTCACCAAAGGCACACTCACTCAAGGCCTTTAATTAAGAAGTTCATTTAAAAAAGCTTCTAACATACAATAGTCAAACACCTTTACCAAACAGTTGGAAATTTAAAATGACCACACCAGTGGAATAGTAGAAAGGAATGCCCTCAACTTTCTTTGCCATTTCTCACAATATTGGTCTCATAGGAGTCCAATGTGAAAGTTCTTCAGGAATGTTAAGCCCTTATGAACTAGTTCCGAGGCTAAC
>NW_021520140.1:0-319 GCF_001605985.2 Dendrobium catenatum | reverse complement strand
ATGAATGATTATCATATATGTCTTTACTGACTTATCGAGAGATTTATGTATCTTGGGCCCTTTGCTTTTTTGCTATGGCAAGCTTAATGAAGTAGATGTCGGTGACCTAAACCTTTTAGGTTTATATTAGATGGGTGGTGGGGAATAATCAGTTTAAAAATTTGTGTGTAACAGACTTATTGATGATGGAATCCTTTTAGTTAAGCCTTAGGCTTTATGTGAAACTTTGAGATAATTTTTTTTGTCCTTTGGTTTGTGCTTTAGTGGACTTGTTGAAGAAGAATTCCTTCGATCCTCACTTTATTCTTTATGGATTTAT
>NW_021520139.1:0-1463 GCF_001605985.2 Dendrobium catenatum | reverse complement strand
CACCTGGTCTCTCGTTCCTGCTCCGCCGAACAAACCGATTCTTGGCTGTAAATGAACTTTCAAAACTAAGCTTCTTCCAAATGGGCAGGTGGACCGCTACAAGGCCAGAATAGTCGCTCTCGGCTACGATCAGAAGTTCGGAATAAACTACACGGAAACCTTCAGTCCCGTCGCTAAAATGCCGACCATCCGCCTACTTCTCACTCTAGCGCTCCAACGTCATTGGCCCATGTATCAACTGGATGTCGCCAATGTCTTTCTTCACGGCGATCTCCCGGAAGACATATACATGCGGCAGCCCCCCGGATTCGTCGACCAACAGCAACCGAACGCCATCTGCAAACTCCACAAATCTTTGTATGGATTAAAACAAGCCCCGGGCCAATGGTTTCAAAAACTCACAAACTTTCTCAAATCCCAAGGGTTTTCCTTCAGCCGGGCAGATCCGTCACTTTTAATTCTGGACACCGCAAATACTCAACATTTTATTCTCATATACGTTGATGATTTTTTAGTTACAGGAAATGACCCAGTGGCCATTCGCCGGTTGCTCCAACAACTACAGTCAGAATTTGCTCTCAAACAGCTCGGTGACATTTCGCTCTTCCTTGGCATCTAGGTGATTCAATCCCCCAATGGCTACTTTCTCTTACAAGAACACTATGCAACCAAACTTCTTCATGATGCAAGTTTCGACTCCCGTAAGCCGGCCCCCACACCGGTCATTCCAGACTCCAACAAGAACGACACGAACACGACTCCCTTCTCCGACCCGTCCCTTTATCATCGTCTGGCAGGATCTTTGCAATATCTATCGATCACGCGTCCAGATATTGCCTTTGCCACCAACAGAATCTGTCAACATATTCAGCGACCTACGGACCGTGATTACACAGCTCTCAAGCGACTACTCAGATACATTAGCGGAACTCGTGCTTACGGACTGCCAATCACCACCGGTTCTCTCACTCTCCACTCCTATTCCGACGCCAATTGAGCCTCGAACTCCACGGATCACAAATCCATTTCTGGATTTTGCACATTCATGGTCCCAACCTTATCTCTTGGACCGTAAAGAAACAAGCTACCGTGGCAAAGTCATCCACGGAAGCTGAGTATCGGTCACTATCTGTCGCCACTTCGGACGTCCTTTGGCTACGTCGCCTTGCCGCAGAACTTCATCTACCGCAGCCAACTCCAACGGTCATCCATTGCGACAACACTTCGGCCATAGCCATTGCCAAAAATCTGGTCTTCCACTCTCGCACAAAGCACATTGAGATCGATTACCATTTTATTCGGCAACAAATTACCTCCGGTGATATTCAACTCGTCCATATTCCCTCCAAAGATCAAATAGCAGACATCATCACAAAACCGTTCTCATCAACACGGTTCAATGAACTGCGAACCAAATTATCCATTAGGCCTCCGAATGCATAATTTGAGGGACGATATTAGAA
>NW_021520138.1:0-482 GCF_001605985.2 Dendrobium catenatum | reverse complement strand
TGAGGCTTGAATCAATGACTGTGGGCTTATTGTGAACAAAAAATTGTTGGGATTTTTTTTTTTTACTTATACGACACTTTCAATTCAATAAATCTTTAATTAGTAACAGGCTGAATAGAACAGGCTTTTCAACAATCTATGTGTCATAGCGGATTTCACTGATTTAGACTTCATGTGGGATAATTTTCTCATTGTTTTTTAAATTAATTTTTTAGTACCCAATTATTTTGAATTTAAAATATTTATATTAGAAAACTGTTTTAAAAAGCAGTATTAGGTTTAGTTTGGGACAGTTTCTTATTGCTTTTTTCAGTACAAAAATTAGAATTTTTTATTGAAAAGTTATTTTAAGAAGCAACAGAAAAGTGATCCCAAATGAGCCTTAAATTAAAAACCAGCACCTTAAGCCTGGCTCCAAATCATCAGAAAAAGCCTTCCATACATAAAATCATTGAAATATGCTCTAACTCATTATGATAATT
>NW_021520137.1:0-321 GCF_001605985.2 Dendrobium catenatum | reverse complement strand
TAGACTCTATAAATAGCCATGTATCATCACTATAACATAGATGAAAATAATATTTCCTTCTTGTCTTTACTTCTTCTTGTCTGTTAGTATCAGTCGATCTAAGTTCTCTTAGAAGAACTCTTCTACATGGTATCAGAAAAGGTCCGATTCCGATTCCGACGAAATCCATCACGAAATCGGACGGGATCACCGTTCCAAACACAAGGAAGTCGTTTAGGTATTTAGAATTCGGAGAGCAGTGAAGACAAATCCAAGGTGTGCAATTTTTATTTGTTTCTCGATTTTTTTTTTTCATTCATCAATCATTTGTTAATTTGTTAA
>NW_021520136.1:0-378 GCF_001605985.2 Dendrobium catenatum | reverse complement strand
AGGTTTATTTTAGTGTGGGGTTCTCAAATCCCTATAGAGGCAAGCCCCTATAGTCAATTACATCCTAGGAGAGAAGCTCCTAAGAAAACTCTCGATTAAAGCAGTGACTTCATACCCTTTTGAGTACAAATTAGAAGACAAGGAAATAGAAGTAGGAATTTTTCAAGGAGAAAGCTCAATGTTGAACATTTATTAGCGGATCAAAAGAAGAAAAGTAGGAGGCGTCAGATTTTGAGAAGCTCAGAGACAACCTTAGTCTATCCTATATTGGGCATTACATTTTAAGAGAAAAATTTTATGTTTAAGTTGACATTTTATTAGAAATTTAGGATTATATTCCTGGAGGGTGAGGACTTAAGATCTAAAAAGAATCTGCCT
>NW_021520135.1:0-492 GCF_001605985.2 Dendrobium catenatum | reverse complement strand
AGGCCCAAAGTACCTTGGAGCTAACTTTTCATTCCTCCTGTTGGCGACTGTCTTCTGCCTGTATGGACGTAGCTTCAAGAACACCCTATCCCCTGCCTCAAATTGGATATCTTTTCTATGCCCATCAGCCTGCTTCTTCATGATTTGTTGCGCCCTCAGCAAGTGCCTCTTTAATTCTTCTAATACTCTGTCCCTCTCCTCCAAGTACTCCTCTACTGACGAAACAGGAGTACTACTGCTCCCAAAGTGTACCAAGTGTGGGGGATCCCGTCCGTACAACACTTTGAATGGGGTCATTTGTGAAGCCGAGTGAAAGGACGTGTTGTACCAGTACTCAGCCCATGATAGCCACTTCGCCCATAGCTTTGGTGTCTCTGACACAACAAGCTCCTGTTGACTACTTCCGTCTGGCCATCCGTCTGCGGGTGGTAGGCTGTACTTCTCTTGAGCACTGTTCCCTGCAATCTGAATAGCTCCTTCCAGAAATGACTG
>NW_021520134.1:0-219 GCF_001605985.2 Dendrobium catenatum | reverse complement strand
ATTTAAGTTTTGCCACATTAGAAACTAAAGTATATTTGAATAAGGAAATTTAATGATATGTTTGCAGTTAAATGATTAAAGAAAATGTTTATTTGTGTATACTTAACTGTGCTTTCTTATCATAATTTAGACTTTGTAAATTCTATATGATAAAAGGCTTGAAAAAATAAAATTGTGCTTGCTCCACTAAATAATCCTGATTTCTTTTATTAATTGTGA
>NW_021520133.1:0-220 GCF_001605985.2 Dendrobium catenatum | reverse complement strand
AGAAGAGGATTCTTTGGAAACAAACTATACCGATTCAGCTATAGCTGCTGAATTAAAGGGAGTTCAAAATACAGATTTTGAATTCAAAAATTCAGATTTTCAGATGGATTGTGTAACAAATTCTGCTGCTGTAACTTCTTCAACAACTTTTGCGGCTGCTCCCACTTCTACAACAAGCTCTGATTTAAATAATAGTTTTGACACTTCTCCTCCATCAGCA
>NW_021520132.1:0-258 GCF_001605985.2 Dendrobium catenatum | reverse complement strand
AGAATATACGTGTTATCTGGCATATAGTAGCAGCGATAGGTTTAAGTATTTGAAACGTTTAGAGATTTGGGAATTGGATTTGAAAATTTGAAAAGTTTGGAAGATTTGGAGATTTAATATTTAAAAAATTGATATTTAAAATAGAAATTGCACCATCTTATACTAAAAGCGGATGGTAGGGGAATGGATGATAGACCCGATCAAGATCCCATGGTTCTGTCATCCCGAGCTATCGTGGTGCCTGGTCTACTTAGTCAG
>NW_021520131.1:0-203 GCF_001605985.2 Dendrobium catenatum | reverse complement strand
GTCCTTGGATTTTAAATTTCTGGAATTTGGCCAGTAATTGTGATGATCCTTATGAACACTAAAACCAATATTATATACATAAGAACGATAAGCCTCGTATGCCTCTTTCTCATTAACATAAACATCATGAGAAATACGTATTAAGTGAATGGTAAAATACGTAACAAATACGCAACCGATACGCAAAATATAAGCAGCAATTA
>NW_021520130.1:0-276 GCF_001605985.2 Dendrobium catenatum | reverse complement strand
GCAAATGGAATATTAAATTTGCTCACTTTAAGATAGATTTATATTTTGATAAAAGTATTAATAATATTTTAAAATATT
This sequence comes from Dendrobium catenatum, assembly GCF_001605985.2. NCBI lineage: Eukaryota > Viridiplantae > Streptophyta > Magnoliopsida > Asparagales > Orchidaceae > Dendrobium > Dendrobium catenatum. The sequence goes on along the minus strand of NW_021520130.1, from coordinate 198 downwards.
TTCTTACTAATTTAAACTTTAACTCTAAAAAGAAAAAGAATTAGATTTTAAATGTAAATCTATACTATATTAAAGAAAATAAAAAATACTTGCTTTGATAACTTTATGGATTTAAAAGTTGATTTAAAAAAACTTAATATAACATTACCCACTAGTATTTCACCAAATAATAAATATTTTTAAGAAAGAAATATATGG
>NW_021520129.1:0-503 GCF_001605985.2 Dendrobium catenatum | reverse complement strand
CCTCGGAACTTAGTTCGTTAAAACTCTCTCGCCGAAATAAAAAGGAAAATCGCGCGGCGGGGAGGCCGGGGCCGAATTTTCGGAGCCCACAGCTTTATATTTGAATCATTGTTTATATATATTCATGAGCATGCCTTTGATGAGCTGAAGTACTTGATGGATCTCAGTAGTTTGTTCGTTATTGAATTACGTTGGATCTTATTTGTTAAAGGTTCATGATCTCTCTCATTTGAATTATTCATTGACCTAAGAACTTTTTCTGGTGGATTTGTGGAACTCTTTATGTTATTATAGACCAGGAAAACGCATTTATTAAGCTGGATCCGTGGAATTGTGGAGCTGGGTAGAACTACCCTAGCATATGGCCCATTGGACTTGCAGGGCCAGGACTATGAATTTGACTTGAAGAATGAGAATTGCTTGAAAATCGGATTAGTTGTTGGTTCCAATCAAAATCAACGATCCAAGTAATGATCTAGCCATCTAGGTTTGATTTGCATTTA
>NW_021520128.1:0-317 GCF_001605985.2 Dendrobium catenatum | reverse complement strand
TTCTTCGGATTCCAAATTGAATGTGATATTCCATTTTCAAAATCACTTTCATAATTTTGACTCTTAATAAATTATATTTACATTACATTTCATTTCACAGAAAGGGAAGGAAAATCTAGTCCACCTGTAGGGTTATCCTAAGCAATTTATAATAAAAATCATCTCAAGCAGTTATATATTTGCATTTAAATTAAATTTATCAGCCACACTTGGCCTCACTCTTTTTATTTGGGGGCTAAGCAGCTGAAGCACCTATGTCATTTTTATAAAGTTATTGATTAATTAGCCCCCTTTTTACTGCCCTGCATGAGTGTGAC
>NW_021520127.1:0-614 GCF_001605985.2 Dendrobium catenatum | reverse complement strand
ATCGACCCGTTCGCGCGGTGCTCTTTTCGGAGGTCCATAAAAAGGTCGCGGTTTAAATCAAGAAATTACACTTCAAAGACCAGGAGACACTCGTTAGGGTTCTCATTATAATTCACTCATCGGCTTAATTCTACTGTTTGAGTCTATATTGGAGGTTCTTGAGATATTGATACATGAGGGATCTAGCAGTGAACAAAAAGGCGAAGCGTATTCTCTACTTGAATCTATGCAAACTTTTGAATTTATTTTCAATTTGCATATGATGAAGCTCATATTAGGAGTTACAAATGAGTTATCCCAAGTGCTGCAAAAAAAGGATCAAGATATTATAAATGTTATGACTTTGGTTAAAGTTTCTAAACAAAGACTTCAAAGTATGAGAAATGATGGTTGGGATAATTTGTTTAAAAAAGTTGGATTATTTTATAAGAAGAATAACATAAATATTCCAAACATGATTGACACATTTGTGATGCAAGGAAGATCAAGACGTCGTACTGAAAGTATAACAAATAAGCATCATTATCAAATTGAATTAATTTACACTGTTATAGAAATGCAACTTTAAAAACTCAACAACAGGTTTGATGAAATTAATACAGAATTACTTATGT
>NW_021520126.1:0-261 GCF_001605985.2 Dendrobium catenatum | reverse complement strand
TGTGGTAATGAGGTAGTGTTTGTTGGTTTAGTGGAAATGATGGTTGAGGATATGTCCAGAAAGGATGTGGATGCACTTTTTGGCCCTTGTTGGGACTTCGCTCATTTCCCTGCTAGCGGGAGATCGGGCGGTCTGCTTGCGTTGTGGAGAAATGATAAAGTTCAGTTTGAGATGGTTAGGATGTTCGATCAGGCACTGGTGAGACATTTGGTGTTTCCTAATCGTAAGAAGTGGTGTCTGGTGGTTGTTTACGCTAGCAAG
>NW_021520125.1:0-241 GCF_001605985.2 Dendrobium catenatum | reverse complement strand
GGGGAAGGTCGGGGGGCTGAGGAGGAGGAGGCTCCCGTTCCCACTCCCGCTCCCGTTCTTGATCCTATTCCTCTCCACCAGCACTCACCGTTTGATTAGTTGATAGAAAGGTTTGATCGATGGGAGACCCGCTTTGACGCTTACGTTGTTGCACAGGAGCAGCAATATTCTGAGGACATTGCCCGCTACGAGCAGCACCACACAGAGGATTTAGCCCGTTTTGATATCTATATTACTCACC
>NW_021520124.1:0-225 GCF_001605985.2 Dendrobium catenatum | reverse complement strand
ACTGGATCCCGCGGTTTTGAACGAAGGGTCTGGATGCCGCCGAACAAAAAAACGAATGACAAACGGATACACGGTCAGAACAGACCGCGGAATGGCTCGATCGGGACCGTTGATCGAGCGATCAACGGTCCAGAAACGGCGAACCTGGACTGAGCCCCGAAAGCACCCTAGAAGGCGTTTTTTGGCTCGTTCTTCCGATCGGATCAATCAAATCGTTTAAAATTT
>NW_021520123.1:0-211 GCF_001605985.2 Dendrobium catenatum | reverse complement strand
ATTTGTAGGAGAGCCCTTGCTTTTGCATCGAAACCACATTTCACCAATCTCAGGTGGTTGTTGTTGGGTTGCATCTGTTTGAAGAGGACGGTCCTCCACTATTGGTTTCCCGTATTGCTATCTCAATCAAGAGGCATTGTTGTTAGTATTGGAAGTTCCAATACTGCGTGTAGGGATCACTCATGCATTCTGGAATCATTCGTTGATCTTG
>NW_021520122.1:0-219 GCF_001605985.2 Dendrobium catenatum | reverse complement strand
GTCTTTGGCATACTCATTCTTGTCCCTTCCATTCCTAATCCTCTCCTCTCTCCTCTCTCCTCTTTCTCTTCCCTTGTGCTTGACCTAGATATATGATCGCATATCCTATACCTAATCTCCACCTAACCTCCGCGAATAACCTTCTTCCTTGCTGTGATCCGACTTCAACTTGCCCACATAACTAACATTTTAATCTTATCTCGCATTGCTTTCTTTTTC
>NW_021520121.1:0-593 GCF_001605985.2 Dendrobium catenatum | reverse complement strand
CTTTTTTTTTCTTGATCTATTTCTTTCTCTTGCTAACGTTTTTAGTTGTACATTCTATATATGTATGGTCTGTGTTTATTAGGTTTATAAATTGATTTTCTAGAACTAATTATTAAACATGGTTTTAATTGTTTTACATTTTACGTATGTATTTTACTGAATTAGGATTCTCTGTTCTAAATTTTCTAACATCAAACCTGACATTACTGAGCTTTTGTTATCACATACTGGAATATATTCATAAAAACTATTAATCATGAAGGGCTTCTTATGACGATTGTACTTTTATTCTTTTAGTTTTTTTTTTTTTCACTTTGGAGATTAATGTGAATTGAACTTTTCAAACTCCCCTTTGTATTTTTAGTGTTTTATAAGGTTTTCTTCTTTCTTTTTGAATTTTTATTTTCTGTTTTGGCTTGTTGACAAATGCCGTCAGCATCTCCTCATTAACCAAATAAACTATATATCATTAAATACTTTTGCATGACTGCTGTCCCATGTATGTCTGGTTTGATTAGAATTTTGCTTTTTTTCATTTTGTTTAATACATAAATTCTTAGATCATTACTCACCTGTAGGTACCATTGCTCATC
>NW_021520120.1:0-239 GCF_001605985.2 Dendrobium catenatum | reverse complement strand
GTAAAGCATGCAAATAGCAACTATCTTAACATAAATGGCTCGTCAGCTTAGCTCGATGTGCTAATGAGCCAAGCTTGAGCAAGTCCTAACTGACTATTTAGCTTGCAGGCTGACTCGTTTAAAAAATATGAATATAAAAGGCACTTAAGATATATTACTATTCAAGATTTTAGTACAAAGTTATTAAAAATATTTATAAATTACATCTCACATTCTTATATTAAGTGATTCCTCATTTT
>NW_021520119.1:0-274 GCF_001605985.2 Dendrobium catenatum | reverse complement strand
CAAGTGTGTGTGTGTAGGGTTACTTTGCATTAGTCACCCCAAAGATTACAATTGACTCAAGAGCGGAAAAATAAAATTACAGACTGACTCAACCTAATCTACTCCATTTTGAGCTGCCTCCATTTTTTCATCCGATCTTTGATTCCTGAAATGTCAGTTATAAAAAAGGAAATTATAGTGTTTGCTAATCATCAAGAGTGTAATTCATGAACCAACAGATTTGCAACAATCTCTCCATTTTTGATGATGGCAAACACAAGTAGGAAAATCTTAG
>NW_021520118.1:0-203 GCF_001605985.2 Dendrobium catenatum | reverse complement strand
GTTGAGTGTGGAAGAGGAGGGTGTTTCTGGAAAAAAAAGAAAAGAAATTGTTTATAATAAAATATCTTATAAATGTCATTGCTATCTATAAGCATTAAATATTAAAAAAAATTAAATTTATATCCAGTAATGTTTGTATTTAATAGAAGGGTGCCTGCCTGCCTGGCCGTTATGAAATGGAAATGAGATAAATTTTATGAGTT
>NW_021520117.1:0-406 GCF_001605985.2 Dendrobium catenatum | reverse complement strand
AACCCAAATCCTTGAATTTCACCGAGACAAGCTCCAAATCATGATCCCTCAACACCGCATTAATATCAGCAGGGCCTTCACATACTACGGATTTCCCCCAATCCCTACCTACAGTTTTACTAAATGGAAGTATTTCATTAATTCCAAATCCAAGAAAAAAAAGGAACAAATCTAGAAACCTAGCCCTAGAGGTCAACACCTAGATGCCAACATAATAATTAAATATTTACCTAGATATTTATATTTAAGTTGTTTAATGTTATTTATCATCAAATTTGGCTTAAATATTTACCTCCTCTGAATTAGACTTTGTTTAAGATAGTTTTTGTTCATTGTTTTTTCAATGCTTCTAATATTTTTTTAACTAAAAAGGTACTTTAGAATGCACTAAGAAAACTATCCCAAA
>NW_021520116.1:0-358 GCF_001605985.2 Dendrobium catenatum | reverse complement strand
CCTGGTTCGGTCGGAGAAAAAGGTGGGGTTTGAGGCCGGAGAATAAGAGATGGAGGTAGTAGGTGGTCGGGTCGGACTCGGAGAAGGAAGCACAGCGGCGAAGGTCGACGGGCTTCAGCGGGTTCGAGACGTTGGCGGACTTCGACGGGAATAGCAAAATGTAAGTTTCGGAACTTGATTTCTTCCTTCTCTATGTGCCTCTGGTTCTAAGAGCGTCTGTGAGTCTCCGGCAGTTGCAAGTCAACACGCACTAAAGGGAGAAAGTTACCTTCACAGCGAGCGAACTCCCGTTGTTTCTTCCTATCAAAATGTTGTAACTTCCGATCCAACTGGAAGGGAACGTCGGCCAAGGAGCAAA
>NW_021520115.1:0-1269 GCF_001605985.2 Dendrobium catenatum | reverse complement strand
GTTATTACAAGGTCGGTTCTAGAAATTGCTGAAAACTATTCTAAGTTGGTTAATCGTTTGGACGAGAATATGTTCGTCTGGATGAAATTTTTACAGAGAACTGATCGTCCTGGACGATTCTTGACTTCGTCTGGACGAAAATTATTCAGAGGACCAATCGCCACTTACGATAATTTATTTTTGTTTGGGCAAAAATTTTCTAGAGACCAGATCGTCCTGGACGATTATTAATTTCGTCTGTACGAAAGTTTTCCAGAGGACCAATCTCCATTGACGATAATTTAATTTCATCTGTACGAAAATTTTACAGTGAACCAATCGTCCTGGATGATAATTAATTTTTTCCTGGACGAATAGGACTTAGAAAAATTTTTCAAGCAAGTTCCTATTCGTTCCATGTGCTCTATAGGAGATAACTATCTGATCATCCAGTACAAATGGATATCGTCCCGTACGATCAGTATAAATTTTATATGATCTCCTTATGTGTGTGTGTATGTTTTTATTCACTCAAAATACAATCACTCCCTTTCAATTTGATTTCTAAGAAAAGTGCAAGCTTCAAATTTTATAAAGTATCTCATGCTGAATTTAATTTGAAGTCTTCATAGTCTGGAGTTCATTTTTCCTGAAATGTTAGTACACACCAGAGCAAATACAATTCTTCTAAAAAATGTTAGGAGATAACTACACATTTGAACAATAATGTTTGGAATCATCAAAACTTCATAAGTTGCAAAAATGTAAAGCATGCAAATAGCAACTATCTTAACAGATCAGATTGACCAAGATTGTCACCTATTAAGCACAAATTTGTTATCTCCTCTTCAGGTTCAGTCTCAGATGAGTCAGATACAAAATTCGCCCAAAAAGCTTTTTGGTACTACTTCTTGTCCTTCTTGTATTTGGGTTTCTCTTCACCCTTCTCCTTGCTTGGGTGCTCCTTAAGTGTAGGACAATTATCTTTAATATGTGCAGGCATCCTACATTCAAAGCAAACAACCTTAGAAGAATTTTTATTATTTTTGCTATCCTTACCTCTTTTCCACTTCTAATAATACTTATTGTTCTTCCTTAAAAAGCTTTTAAATTGCCTAGTGATGAAGGTAACCTCATCATTTTCAGATTCGAAAGAATTAGTATCCGTGTTGTTGGCCTTTAGTGCCACAATTTTCTCATTCTTTTTCTCACATGCATCAAGATTTCTTTGATTCATCCCTTACTCATAAGCAATGAGTGATCCAAGTTAATTATTAACATAATGAGTAT
>NW_021520114.1:0-220 GCF_001605985.2 Dendrobium catenatum | reverse complement strand
CCTCTTTCTGCTTTCTTCTGATCTTCTACCAACTGCGTCAGCTCCATAGCCTTTCCCAGGTTCCTCGACTCCAGTACCCTGACTACTGTTCGGATTTCTGGTTTCAGCCCCTTCATGAAGTTCCCTTCTAAGGCTGACTCTGAAATGTGATCCAATCTGCTAGCCAAGTACTCAAATTTGTCCTGGTAATCGGCCACAGTCCCCTCCTGCATCAAAGCAA
>NW_021520113.1:0-249 GCF_001605985.2 Dendrobium catenatum | reverse complement strand
GGACCACGATGGCCCGGGACGACGGAACCATGGGATTTTGATCGGGTCTATCATTCATTCCCCCACCATTCACTTTAAGTGCAAGATGCTGAAGTTTCTATTTTAAATATCAAAATTTCCAAACTTCCTAAATATTTCAACCCCAAATTTCCAAACTCTCAATCATTTCCAAACATCCAAATACGTCAAAATTTTCAAATTTCCAAATCCAATCATTGCTGCTACTATATGCTAGATAACACGTATTCT
>NW_021520112.1:0-213 GCF_001605985.2 Dendrobium catenatum | reverse complement strand
CACCCATTCAGGCTTCAGACTTGAGCTATGGGAATTGTGCTCCCCAATGCTGATTTTGCTGAAGTTGATAGATTCAGAGTCATCCTTCGTGATTTTAGATTTTGGAGCCTAAGAACATTCAGTAGTTGCTCGAGAGTCATTCTTCAACTGGAACTTCAATCTTCCAGTCATTTTGTAGAACTTTGTAAACTACGATCACTTGAACTGATCGAG
>NW_021520111.1:0-336 GCF_001605985.2 Dendrobium catenatum | reverse complement strand
GCTCTCGATGTTGGCGACGAGCTAGCAAACCCCCTACGTGCTCACGTAGCGTTGTGGGGAGGAAAGCTAGTGCGACGCCTACGACGATGCAGACAATCGCCTAAAATCCTATCCTCGATGCTCGCGACGAGCCAGCAAATCCCCTGCACTCTCATGTAGCGTTGTAGGGAGGGAAATCGACACGGCGTTTGCAAGGAGATGGGTAATCCCCGGAGTGCTCACATAGCGCGAGGGGGATAAAATAATAATTAAAAAAAAAAGCACCCTTAAACGCTTACGTAGCGGGCGGGGATAAAAAATAAAATGCAACTGCGGTGTCATTTTTGACACCTACCT
>NW_021520110.1:0-321 GCF_001605985.2 Dendrobium catenatum | reverse complement strand
TGTTTTGAATGCAGGAAACCTGAACATGTGAGAGCCGGTTGTCCTACACTTCAAGATCACTCGAGCAAAGATAAGGAAAAAGCTGAGGAGAAAGCTAAGTCTAGGAAGGACAAGAAGAAAGTCCAAAGAGGTTTCTGGGCAGAATCTGGTACTGATTCCTCTGAGACTGAACCAGAGGAAGAGACTACAAACTTGTGTTTCATGGGAGAAGATAAAAGTGATAAAGAGGCATGTAAACCAACCTATGATGAATTGTTTGAAATTTGTGAAAAAATCCATGCATTATACAAAAAACTCAAGAAAACTCATGCAAATCTAAAA
>NW_021520109.1:0-295 GCF_001605985.2 Dendrobium catenatum | reverse complement strand
CTCGACAGAGTCGACAAGGTTCATCTACAAAATTCAATATATTTTCAAATAACTCCAAACACCCCGATGATGGTCGTGTTGAATGCAGATCTCAACCGGAGGGGTTCCCCAAATATTTTCAAATATCTCCCAAATATCCGAAGTTTTATTTCAAATATTCCAAAGCTCCATCCAAAATTCCAAAAATCCCAAATATTCCAAAGCTCCACCACAAAAATTCAAAACCCCAAAATCCTAGAAAACTCCACAAAAATCTCAAAAATATTTAAAATTGAAATCATCCATCCCAACGCTT
>NW_021520108.1:0-281 GCF_001605985.2 Dendrobium catenatum | reverse complement strand
CATTTCCTCGTTTTGCTTCCGCAAAAATCACTCCATCTCGCATCTTAATTCAAAGCGAGATAAATTTTAAGGTAATACACCTTTTTGACTTAACCCAATTCCATTTCATACTGTCTCTTGTCCATTTCTACAACAAGCAAACTTTTCTCTACTTTCTAGCCAACATGAGTTTCAACTCTGACCACTCTTGCATTAGATCCTATGTCTTCAAGCAACAAGTAGAAATCACCAAGCATGACATTGGTGCATTTCTAAACCTTAGGACTGAAGGATATAGATCC
>NW_021520107.1:0-355 GCF_001605985.2 Dendrobium catenatum | reverse complement strand
TTGTTATGTCCAATATGGCATATGAACTCTAAGGGGCTGTTTGATAGAATCTAGGATTTCATTTAAGTAGGATTTCATAAATCCTCCAAATCCAGATTTATGAAATCATGGGAGGTTAAATCCTGAAAACTGTTTGGTAACATTCATGATAAATCCAATTAAATCCTGTGACTGTTTGGCTGTTCAATTCAGGATTTAAGGCGGTTAAAAGAGTTGACATACATTATTAAGATAATTAAAGCACGACAAGAAAAGTTTAAATAAAAAATTAATTAAAAACTAATTTTATACTTATTTATTTTAATTAAAAAGTATTTATAAATAATTATTTAATAAATTAAATTACTAATTTTAA
>NW_021520106.1:0-210 GCF_001605985.2 Dendrobium catenatum | reverse complement strand
CACGACATTTTGATCCCGAAGCAACAACAGGAGCTCGATGGCGTGAAGTTAACTTTCTCCCTGTGCCGCCGACCTCCTTGCCCGACGCCACCCCTGCTGGATCGAAAGTTGTCGACATTTGATCGGAACAAGAACGGGAGGTCGCCGCTAGTGAAGGTAACTTGGTCCCTTCCGCACGCTTCGTCGGCCAAATCCCATCAATCCACCCAA
>NW_021520105.1:0-363 GCF_001605985.2 Dendrobium catenatum | reverse complement strand
GACGTCACTCTGCCGAACACCGTTCACCACCTCACCGGCGGCGATCTTGCCTTGAAGCTCCACTACCTGAAAGCTGTCTACTATTTCACTCCAAGCGAGGCTTTGTTGGGCTTAACTATTTCTACTCTCAAGAAACCAATGTTTCCCTTACTTAACATCTATTACCCGGCCGCCGGCAGAATTCGCCGCGACGACACCGGCCGGCCGCATATCAAGTGTAACGACGGCGGCGTGAGGATCGTGGAAGCGTGCTGTGATTTGACAGTAGAGGAATGGTTGGACCGGAAGGAAGTGGACCGGCACCGCCGGCTCTTGCCGGATAAGGCGGTCGTTGGACCGGATATTTATTTCTCCCCAACTGTT
>NW_021520104.1:0-247 GCF_001605985.2 Dendrobium catenatum | reverse complement strand
ATCCTGGGAATTAATGTGATGAACAGTAATAGAAGCAGACTTGATGCAGTCCCGTATGAAATGATAATCCACTTCTATGTGTTTAGTGCGGGCATGAAACACTGGATTATGAGCAAGTGCTATTGCTGAGACATTATCACAATAGAGAGATGTAGGTGCTGAAACTGGAAATTGAAAATCAGCTAATAGGCGCCGAATCCAGATAATATCAGTAGCTGCAGTGGCTAATGCACGATATTCGGCTTCT
>NW_021520103.1:0-289 GCF_001605985.2 Dendrobium catenatum | reverse complement strand
CGAAAAATTCAAAAGCTTTTAAAAACTTATTTTATGTATCATGCTCTGATACCACTTGAAAGTGCTCAGAAGACACTAAAAAGTGCTCTGATACCACTTGAAAGTTAGTTAGGGATGTTAAGCCCTATAGAACTAGCCCAAGGCTAAATAAAGAGAGTGATGAATTGATAAAGAAAAAACTTTAAGCAAAGTACAAACCAAAATTACCACAAATAAAATAAATGCGGAAATTAATACAAGATGTCGACGGGAACGTGTGGAATCCCCCTCCACACTCCCTTAAGTCCCC
>NW_021520102.1:0-634 GCF_001605985.2 Dendrobium catenatum | reverse complement strand
ATAGAGACCAAACAATATAGACAAAAAGAAAATGGTACCTAAAGATGATTAATCATTCAATTTCTATAAAATGTATGTTGAAGTTGCCTTGAATTTGGCTCGACCCATATTTGTTCATATCCGTGATCGTCGTACCCTTCACACATATGTCAGGGGTTTAAGGGGCAGCGCCCCCTGGTGGGGTTTGACCTGACTGATCAAGTCGCGGGGTCAAGGGGCAGCGCCCCTGCGTGATTTTTGGGGGCAATGCCCCTTGAACAAATTTTAGTTGTAAGGATATTTTTTTATTCTCTTTACCATTTATCTTTGTATTTGGTTCATTGTTCCCTAATAATAACATATCTAGACAATGTGTTTAATTATGTTGAGACAATTGCTTAAAGACCATAATATTTTAAAACTTTTACGGGGACAATTCCCAAAAAATCCTTGTAATAAAGACTAAAAATATATGGAGGGGTGATAAATTACCTAAATAATCATATAATAAAGATTTTTTTTATTTTTTCGGGGGGCAATTACCCCTGAGCATAAGAGGGATCCGCCCATATCCACAACTACTATGGTTGCTCTTGCTAGTATTTTTTTACATCCTTTGTGTAAAATGCTTATCTTTTAACGTTAAGTGATGATG
>NW_021520101.1:0-299 GCF_001605985.2 Dendrobium catenatum | reverse complement strand
GTGATATAACATAGATAGTAAAAAGAATTTATCAAAGGCACGAGTCAATATAGACACTAAGATAAAGGAAAATCACATGCTAGTGATTCAGAAGAAGAGGCTGAAGATGTACCTGCTCCTGCTAATGAACCAAATTATCAGAATTTAGTTCAAAGATTTGATCATCTAGAGACTCATTTTGATCAACGCTTTGATCAAATTGAGACTCATCGTCCTGGGACAAAAATAATTTCATCATGGACGATTAGGACTTATAAAAATTTTCTTGATTCCTGATCGTTCCATTAGTCGTATGAGGA
>NW_021520100.1:0-203 GCF_001605985.2 Dendrobium catenatum | reverse complement strand
ATTTTACCCAATCTTGAGCCATGTATCTTTATTAGATTGTGCATGGTGCTCTTGAAATATTAATATACACACAAAAAATATATATAACAAAAAAACTATGAGACATAAATATGTGAGCCATAATATTTGGTATCATCAAAATTATAAACTTATGAGCTCGAGTCATAACAATTTCCCCTTTTTTTATGATGGAAAGCAATACT
>NW_021520099.1:0-239 GCF_001605985.2 Dendrobium catenatum | reverse complement strand
TGCATCATTTAGGTTTTAGAAATCTATCCCAAACAAAATCTAAAAGATATTCTCACAGTAGCATATATAAAAAATATAGATCTATACTATGATATGAGTTACTACGACCATGACTAAAGATGACAATGATTTTGCGCTAATAGAGATAACTACAATACATTATTTTTTTAGATAAAGTTATAATGTAGATCTTATGATATGGCCCTAATAGTGGTAAAGTGATAATTCTCGTTGATATC
>NW_021520098.1:0-214 GCF_001605985.2 Dendrobium catenatum | reverse complement strand
TCTGTTTACGTATGGTCAGATTCCGGATAATCTGAATTTAAATCATACGGAGGACAAGGGGATCAAGGGATCTAATTGTGGTAGTTCGAAACCTAAGTTTTGCTAGGCGAATGAAGTGGATATGGCAATTGAACTTGAAGAAGGACCCATTGCAAGGGATTGTGAAGATAGAAGAGATGATTCGAATGATCGTGGGAAGAAACCTATGCAGGCT
>NW_021520097.1:0-223 GCF_001605985.2 Dendrobium catenatum | reverse complement strand
AAAGAGATTTAGCCCAATTAAATGTAAAATATTTGAACTATTTTTTCTGTGCTTTAAAATCTGAGGATTACATGCGTGTCCCCACTTGCAAAACTGGTAAAGAAATTTGGGATAAACTGTGTATCACTTATGAAGGCACTATTGAAGTTAAACAATTTCGTTTGAATATTCTCTTGCATGACTATGAACTCTTTCGTATGAAACCATCTGAATTTATTTCTAA
>NW_021520096.1:0-2543 GCF_001605985.2 Dendrobium catenatum | reverse complement strand
ACCTCTTAAGTCATTCAAGTTTAAGCATTCATCACTGATACATCACTGGATGTCAAATTGAACAAGATAACCATAATTAGTCACCTAAATCATAGGATACAAAATCAATGGAAATACGAATTCGTCATAGATACAATCCCAATACAATGTATATCATCCTGGATGATTAAAATAAAGAAGTGAATTGAATCTTAAAATCTTTCCTAAATTATGATTGGTGGCTATTGTTTATGATCATAACTGATTGTCCTGGATGGTCAAAATTGTTTAGTATGATTAGTTCAATTTGTAGTACACACCAAAATTAGCTATTTTTATGCATTAATTATGCAGTATAATATAAATTGTATATTACAATTAGATTAAAATTTGAACTTTTAGTTTTGATTCAATCTCACTCCCCGTAGTGTGTGTGCATGATCACCAAGCTAGTATACACCCTTATAAGACTTGACTCAAGAAATAAAAAATACATCAATGAATATTATAAAATTTCTTTTTTGGCATAACCTATTCTACCCAATCTTTAGCCTTGTATTTTTTTTGGATGGGCATTATATTCCTAAAATAATAGTACACACACAAATAAATATATATTACAAATATAAGTAGACATAAAGAAGTGAGCCACAATATTTGTTATCATCAAAAATAAAAACTCATGATCTGTAGTTGCAACATTTCAAACCCCTATCTCCTGACGACTACAATCCTTCTGACCTCCATCACCTACTATAGTCCTTCCAACTTCCATCGCTAGATAACGGTCATTCCAGTACCTATCTCTGGTTGACTATATTCTTTCTAATCTTCGTCACCTACTATGTCCCTACCAACCTCCATCGCAAGATAACAGTCTTTTTGATCCCTATCTTCTATGTAATATGCTCATTCTAACCTCTGTCGTCTACTATGGTCCTTCAGACCTCCATAGCCAGATAACGGTCTCCTTGACCACTACCTGCTGCCATCTTTGGTCCTTCCAAACTCAACCACCTACTATATTCCTTTTGACCTCCATCATCGGATAATCATCTTTCTGACTATTGCCTCCCACCGAGTATGATATTTATAACATCCCTCACTAGACAAAGATCTTTATAACCATTATCTCTTACCGACTATAATCCTTCTAACCTCCCTCACAAAATAACGATCCTTCCGACTATAATCACTAGACTATTGTCTTTCCGACCTCCATAACTAACTAACTATGGTTTTTCCAACAAAAAAAATATTTCAATACTAATTCTTGTAATTCCCACCATATAATATGATGTGCACTTGCTACATCAACCTAAGGCCTGTAACCCAAAGAAGGGCCTCATTTATAATTGATTGCAAATAATAGTGGATTCTTTCAAACTGAGCCAATCTGCATGGTTTTCCCCCCTTTTCTAAGGTTTCCACATAAAAACTCTAGTGTCTCTTATGAATGTTAAACCCTATTTCATCTTCATATGTTCTTAATATTCATATAAAGCTAAGACCCTAAATTTTATATTTCTCTACCACTGCAAATATTCTAGGACTTAAAAGTTTGGCAATGTCTGTATGAACATGATTCCCGACTAGGGAGCAATCTCAGCAAAATGTCATTCATTTCAACTTCTTTGCATTAACTATTATTACATCTATTTTAAGAAAATTAAAAGTGTACTAGGGGTAACTTTGACTACAGTAATCGTCGAGATTATTCTTCCAATACTTCCAACATCAAAGGCGATATCTAGGGAAACTATTTTTAGGAAACTTCCAGCAAAAGCAAGGATACTTCCAATAAATCACAAGTCCTTAATTGGACTTCTACTCAATGGGAAAGGTCTTAATCTTGACCTTAAAAAGACAGTAATGGTCTTAAGATAAGCCTTTCATCACCTTCGATTCGGGGGAGTTGATTTAACCTCTTCCATATAAGTTAATGTTATCAAGCAGTACTTTGACATGCAACCTTAGATAAGTCATATCACCTTGGTGGATTCTCTCGACCTCTTTCGTATATGTTATCTTCATCGAGCAGTGCTCTGAAATACAATCTTGGATAGGTCACACATCGTTGGTGAATTCTCTCAACCTCTTCCACACAATTTAACATCATCAAGATGTGATCTAATATACAACCTTGGATAGGTCATACATACTTGGTGGATTCTCTCAATCTCTTTTATACAATTTAATGTCATCTAGTAGTGCTCTGATATACAACCTCATATAGGTCATACATCCTTGGTGGATATTCTTGACCTCCTCCATACAATTTAACGCTAACAATAAATGCACTTTCATACAAACTCAAATAGATCATAAATCCTAGGTGGATTCTCTCAACCTTTTCCATACAGGTTAACACCATTAAGTTGTGCCCTAATATACAACCTTAGATAACTCATATATACTTAGTGGATTCTCTCAACCTTTTCCATATAAGTTAATGTCATCGAGCAATACTCTAAAATATAATCTCGAATAGGTCATACATTCTTGGTGGATTCTCTTGATCTCTTCCATATAGGTTAACACCATCGAGTAGTGCTCTAAAATAC
>NW_021520095.1:0-1679 GCF_001605985.2 Dendrobium catenatum | reverse complement strand
CGGGTTTTCGTGTCGTGTCAAATATTGACACCCCTACTCAGCACTAAATACACTACGTAGGGCTGACAAAATATGACCTAATCACAAACCTGATTCGAACATAAACTAAAAAATTCAAATTCAGACTGACTCTTTTAATAAACAGAATGGATTCAAGTTGACAAGCCAAGTCTATTTTGACTCTAAATGATCCGTTTAAACTATATTTTTCTTTATTTTTTTTATTTGTTGGTATGATTATCATATTTTTTAATTAATTAATTTGAAATATATTATTAAAAAGTTAAAGATTTTTAAGTTAAAATGGGTTATCGATTAGGATTGGGTCATTCGGATTGCTACCGGGTTGGATTCGGGTCCATATTTTTTACCCGTTTATAAAACATGCAAGATTTGAATTGATTAGATTCCGATTGGGTCTAAATATAAACCTAACTTGTTAGGACATGCTGGACTCGATTATATCTATACATTGTACAAGCAGTGCACTTACAGTTTCAGGCCCTTCTCTCTTGATCATGAATAATGACCCGATACAACATTATAATTTTTATATCTTGAAAACTATAACAAATAAGAAATTTGGGTAAAGTTTTGGGATGAGATGAAAAACATAGTCCTGCATTGGTTACCTATACCCACACCCACCCATATATCCACCCATACCCAATGGGTATGGGTGGGTAAGGTTACGCTCATTGCCTTGTGTGTGGGTATAGGTGTGTACTCAACATCGGGGGATAAATCGATTTACATTGCTAATCATCGTATATCTTATATTACTACAATCCTCACTGCGTAGTGTGCAACACTAAACCATGTTGCGGCTATGATAAAATCTGATATGCTGCTTGAATATTTGCAATCAGAGTAAAAGGCATCAAGCCTCAAGGCTATCAGTCCGTGACAGACTGCGTTCAAAAAGCATGGAAAGTGAGAGGGTATAAGTGGATACGGCGTCCCGAAAGTCACCATGGGTGGGGGTGGATGGGCAAAGCCCGTCCGAGTAAAACATGATTATCCAATGGGTACCCAACCAGGACCCATGTAGTACTTTTATGAAAAATGAAAAACCACTCTCGTAGCTTCTTGTTAAATTGCGGTCGGCTTTTAAATTATTTATCATTAAATTGCTGTTGGCTATTAAGGACCATTAATTTTGTAAAGAGTACAGACAATGATATGACATTATAACTACACCTTATCATTCATCAAATAGGCTGTGGTCCTTAATATAAATAAATAAAATTATGTTATTATGATAAGAAATAATATACTTTAGTAGTAATTTTAAAGCTATTGTAAAAATAATAACTTTTTAAAGCTATTTTAAAATATAAATTTTTTGTAGATTTTTTTTAAACAAGGAAATAATTGCCAAATAAAAATTAGGATTCTAATTTGAAAAGTAAAAAAAATAAAAAAATTATCTTAAATAAATCATTAATATCTCCCCATTTCATCTCTTAGACATAACGACCTCTAATCTACGTTCCCTCAAAATTTTTTATTTCTTTTTCACTATTTATATTTTATTTGGAATAACTTTTTTACTGTTTTATAAAACTAATTTTTAGTATAAAAATCTCTTGGAAATAGAAAAAAACGAAGTGGTCTAAAACTGATAAAATTATTACGTGTGGTCACCACAGATGCCCTTCCAAGGTAAATCAGGTCGC
>NW_021520094.1:0-492 GCF_001605985.2 Dendrobium catenatum | reverse complement strand
TCTCTCTCTAGAAACCTCACCAGAGTTTCTCTCTCTAACGTGTTTGAACATTTACCTAAGGTAGCAACTTTAGTTTGTGATGCCCATATCATCCAGCATGTATTTAGAAGTTCTATTATACCTAAAGCTGGTTATAGAGTCAATATCACACCTCTTTTTTCTATTGTTACCTTCTTGATAATGACCAGACAACCTATAGATGAGGCCCAACTAATTGATTATATTTATAGCCTTTCTAAAATTGGTCATGTTGATCATAAAAGAAAGAAGAACATAGCCTTAGGACATCTGATTGCCTATATTTTAGAAAAGAAGTATAATTTGATTCATCGAGAACAAGATTTTGAAGAACCCCTCTACTACTACAATGATGCATCCTTTAGAGCAATCTTCAATAAGGAAGAGCCTAGCAAAACTTATGTTGTTCTGAGTGAAACAAAAGAAGAAGCTGAATCTACATCTGCTACTGAACCAAATTATCAGAATTTGGTT
>NW_021520093.1:0-244 GCF_001605985.2 Dendrobium catenatum | reverse complement strand
TTTTGGACCATCATACCTTTGCGTAGCAGTCGTCGGCAGTGTCGGTGTCGAGGTCGAGGCCGAGGACCGTCCCCACCACGCTACAAGAGCGTGTATAGGGCTTACCCGCCTCGTCGTATGCTTCGCACCGGGCTTCCTCCTACCGTTCTACAAGAGCGCGTATAGGTGGTTCCCCGGTCCGCTGCAACATCGAGGACGGGGTTTAAGTTAGAAATTTATACCTTTAAGGTTGGCGATGGAAGCT
>NW_021520092.1:0-301 GCF_001605985.2 Dendrobium catenatum | reverse complement strand
CACCCCCCGGATTTGAATGTTCATAATTTCCAAACCATGTATTCAAATTAAAAAAGCCACTATATGGGTTGAATTTAGCACTTAGAGTGGTACAAAAGACTTAGCTAATTCTTACTGGATAGAGGATTTGTTAAGGGTAGTGTGGACACTACATTCTTTTCACAAAAGGATAACGATGAAATTCTAATTATATAGATTTACGTGGATGACATTCTATTTGTATCTTCAGATAAAAATTTATGTGATGAATTTTCAGAAATAATAAGTAATGAGTTTGAAATAAGCATGATGGGAGAGCTTA
>NW_021520091.1:0-216 GCF_001605985.2 Dendrobium catenatum | reverse complement strand
ACAAGTGACTTTAACTTCACCCCGATGATGGTCGTGTTGAATGTAAATATCAATCGGATGGGTTAAATCTCAAAAACAATAAAAGATTGAATTCTTGAAAAAAAACATATCACTTAAAAAACTTGAAACTAAAACCCATCAACCTCTCGTAACCGTTTGTCGAGGGTGATAAATTTGAAATTAACCTTAGCTCACAAAGAGCGAATGTCGTGTCGG
>NW_021520090.1:0-419 GCF_001605985.2 Dendrobium catenatum | reverse complement strand
AGTAATATTTATGCACTTAGAAAAATTTGAAATTTTAAATTATTGATCTTCAAAAGAATTGGTATCAATTACTCTTGAAAATTGTACAAAAAGTACATAAATCAAAAGGAATGCGCAAGGGTTCGCAAATGTGAAAAAGAGGCACAAAATAAGCCCAATATAAAAAGATGCACCAAAATGTGCCAAAAATTTGAAAAAGATGCGCAAAGCATCACATGTGGTAATTCTCTTCTTTCCAGATTCTTTCAATCTCTTAATTCAAATTGATCATATGTTCATTTATATTTCTATTGAATTTTGAAATATACAATTTTTATTCATCTCTCTTGTAATGATTTTCTTTTTCTCAAATGTCTAAATTGAATCATGTCTTTGATAAATTTTTTTACTTACAATGTTATATCACTTCTTAAATTCTA
>NW_021520089.1:0-263 GCF_001605985.2 Dendrobium catenatum | reverse complement strand
GACCCGGCGACTCCACCGCACCGGGGAAGGTGGAAGTTATTTTGTGAGGGCTTCTCTGCCTAGCTGTGGGGGGCTAAAGGAGACACTTATTTTAGTGCAAAACTTAGAGGGTGCCTCCAAGGAGTGGACATAGGTCAAGGTTTGACCGAATCACTATAAATCCGGTGTGTTCTTTTCTTATTATTTATTTCCGCATTTAATTTTTGCATCGTTGGTGTTAATTATAGTGAATCTTATTTTTGGATTTAAGTTTGAGTTTTATT
>NW_021520088.1:0-703 GCF_001605985.2 Dendrobium catenatum | reverse complement strand
TTCTCATTGTACTAATAGTTTGCTATGGTCCTTAATGCTCTTTCTACTTTGTGGCTTTCCCCTTTGCTGGTCCTTAATGTTCTTTAATGCTTCTTAAAGAAGTTTTATAGTTCAAAAATTAAAATTTTTATACTATAAAATTGTTTTAAGAAACAGTAAGAAAGTCATCTCAAAGAAAGCCTAAGTAGATGACTTCAAAAAGATCAAAAATAGAAGATGTCATACAAGATCAATGCAGCCTAATGTATGAGTTTTAGTCTTTTTCAATATAAATTGATTTGGTAGATTTATTCAAAATGTAAGGATGATTAACATGTGATGAAAATTGATTAGATTTATTCAAAATTTATTTTAGAGATTAATAAATTATTTCAATTTTTTTTTGAAAATTTTATTGGCTTAACTAAATTTAATTGCCTTATCTTTTCAATTACATGATTTTATTCATATTTATTAATATGAGACAATTATTTTTAAATGTTATTTTTTTATCATGTGCTTAATTTGTTCAATGTATTTGCTAATTGGGCTTAATTATATTCATCATGCCATTAATATTTTAAATAAGAAAAATAAGCTTAATGATAATGTCATGAATATATCTTAATCTGGCGTTTTATATGTTAAAAATACAGTCACTTCTAAATATTTCATATAGTTCATTAAATTGGTTTAATTAGCTATTAATTATGATTAACATATA
>NW_021520087.1:0-323 GCF_001605985.2 Dendrobium catenatum | reverse complement strand
AAATTGCTGAGCAGTAGAATTAAAGTCTTGTAATGTTCTTATCTACATTCTGTGCAAATTTGATATTCTGTGATTTTTCAGAAAAAATTATGTAAATTCCGTATACAGCCGTTGTGCTGCCCAATTTTCGTGTGATTTCTGATTTGTCTGGATTTCTTCTGAATTGATATGCTATTTGTATATGCTATAAGAAGGGAGATATAAGGGGCCTGGATCCTAAGAGATTCAGTTAGTGTCTGGAAATCTGAAATGAGCTCAATCTAAAATTCTGAAATCAATTCTGTTTCGGATCCGATGAATTCTGTTCTGGTGCTATAAGCACA
>NW_021520086.1:0-251 GCF_001605985.2 Dendrobium catenatum | reverse complement strand
GCGGTGCAACTCTACTAAGTAGCCTCCCCCCTCTTCCTAAATGGTTATGATGAGGGATTTGAGAGAAACCCCTGCCTTGGTCAGTCCGGAATCACCCTGAAGGCCTGAATCGTCCTCTTTCTGCCCCCAACCACCAACTCGATCCTCAGTGTACCCCAATTGATTTTGGTTTCCCCCAAGGTATGCAGCCACTTCATCCCAAGGATGACATCCATACTCCCCAATTCCAAGGGAAGGAAGTCTTCCTTTAC
>NW_021520085.1:0-310 GCF_001605985.2 Dendrobium catenatum | reverse complement strand
ATAGATTCATCAAAGTCTTCTGCCTTGCTTTCTTCAAATTTTTTTGTCTTTTTTCATTTTTTTGACAGACTCAAAAAAGACTCAAAAATTACAAGACTCACAATAAGACTCACGAAAATATTTGACAAACTCAGACTTGATAACAAAACATGACAACCAAAATAAAATTTGACAAACTACAACTTGACAAACCACAACACTAAGATTTCCTAACTTGCTCTGATACCAATTAATGCGAGCAAAAAATACAGGGGACCCTATATCTCTCGATCTCAAAAGACACGACAGACTTCTACGGACGAAAATGACT
>NW_021520084.1:0-294 GCF_001605985.2 Dendrobium catenatum | reverse complement strand
CTGAAAGGACTATTCAGGTGCTGGAAGATCTGTTGAGACTTTGTGTTCTGGATTTTGGCGGAAGCTGGGAAGATCATATTCCTTTGATTGAGTTTGCTTATAACAATAGCTTCCAGTCCAGTATCGGTATGGCACCGTACGAGACTTTGTATGGCAGGAAGTGTCGTACTCCTTTGACTCTGACGGAGGTTGGAGATGGACAGGCTTTGAGTGCCACTTTTGCTGATGAAACTACTCAGAAGATCAGTTTGATTAACAAAAGATTGAAAGCGGCTCAGGACCGTCAACAGAAGT
>NW_021520083.1:0-421 GCF_001605985.2 Dendrobium catenatum | reverse complement strand
TCGGCGACGAGATGGATTTACTCAAGACGAAGGCTCCCTCTCTCGCGCAGCTCATTTCCTTTCTCTCGCTCTTCTTCTTCTCTATTCGCAGCCTTCGACCGAACCCAGTCAAGGCAGAACGCCTCGACGCCGACCTCCCCTTGTTCGTGAAGCCCCAGCCCGAAGCCGACCCCCCTCTGCTCGCGCGACCTCAGCCGACGCCGAAGCTCCTCTCCCACTCCCGTTCTCACGCTGAGCTCTCTGGATCGCTTCCTCTCGCCCGCTCTCTCTCGTTCGTGAAGCCCAGAGACCGTCGCCCCCTCCCATCTCCCTGTATTCGCGAACTCCAGCAAAAGGTCGGAGATCCCCCTGCTCCCATTCGACCCCTAAGACCGGACCTGTTATCTTGGCCGACGCCGATCTGGACGATTAACCCGATCGA
>NW_021520082.1:0-210 GCF_001605985.2 Dendrobium catenatum | reverse complement strand
CTTGACTGCACATTTTATTGATAAGAATTGGAGGTTACAGAAAAAAGTTATAAATTTTGGTTTCATGCCACCCCCCCATGATGGCTTAGCATTGTTTGAGAAACTCCAATTATTTCTGAATGAATGGAAACTTGATAGTAAGCTTTTCAGTATCACTTTAGATAATGCATCTACAAATACTGTTTCTGTTGATTTTCTCCGGAACCATTT
>NW_021520081.1:0-311 GCF_001605985.2 Dendrobium catenatum | reverse complement strand
CAAGCAAGCAGTTTCTTCTTGATAAATTCGATGCTCTAGACATATTGGTGCAACTCGTTCTACAAACAAAAAATGCTTACGAAATTTTAAAATATCATTAAAATTCTAAACATCATTCTCATTAAAAATTTTCATTTTAAATATAAGAAATACAAATTCTGATGATCTCAAAGTTGATTCTGAAATTTTAATTCATATTCATATTCTTCTGTTAGTGTTCATATTTAATTGATCGAATTTTTAAAAAGGTATCAATTATGATATAAATTATGCATGAGAAATAAAATAAATAAAAATAAGCAATTTAATTG
>NW_021520080.1:0-2991 GCF_001605985.2 Dendrobium catenatum | reverse complement strand
GTAGTCGAAAGGAAAAACAGAACATTAATAGAAGCCACCCGAACAATATTGGCAGAATACTCACTTCCTAAATATTTTTGTGCTGATGTGGTTAGCACTGCATGTTATGTTATGAATAGGGTGAATATAAGATCTAAATTAAATAAAATATCCTATGAGTTGCTAAAAGGTAGAACACCTAATTTGTCTCATTTACTTATTTTTGGTTGCAAGGTGTTCATTCATAATAATAGAAAATTTTCCTTAGAAAAATTTGATCAAAAATCAGATGAAGGAATCTTTAATAGATACTCAAATGTTGAAAAATCTTATAGAGTATTCAATAGAAGAATTTTGATAATTGAGGAAACCACATATGTTGTATTTGATGAATCTGGAAATATGGAAGAGCAAAATATTATAGAAGATGAAATTGAGATCAACTCCCAAAAGATTGATAAATTAAACTTGAAAGAAAATATGGAAGAAAATTTGGAGATAAAAAATCCTTTGCCTAGAGATTTGAGATTTTCTAAAAACCACCCAAGAGAATTGATCATATGTGAACCAAGTGAGGGTGTAAGGACTAGGCGTGGATTAAATAAGAAAGTCAATCATTCAGCCTTCATTTCAATTATAGAACCCACTAATATTAATCAAACACTTTATGATGAATTTTGGATATTGGTCATGCAAGAAGAGTTGAATCAATTTGTAAGAAATAAAATTTGAGAATTAACTTCAAGGCTAAAAGATCAAAGTGTTATTGGAACTAAGTGGATATTCAAAAATAAAATGAATGACTCAGGAGTAGTCATTAGAAATAATGCTAGATCAATTGCTAAAGGGTATAATCAAATTGAAGGGATTGATTTTGAGGAGACTTTTGCTCATGTAGCTAGACTTGAAGCAATTAGGGTTTTGCTAGACTTTACCTATTTTAGAGGATTTAAATTGTATCAAATGGATGTCAAAAATGCCTTTTTAAATGGGGTAGTTCAAGAGGATGTGTTTGTAGAATAACATCTAGGCTTTGAAAATTCTAAATACCCAAATCATGTTTTCAAGTTGAAAAAGGCATTATTTGGATTAAAACAGACACCTAGGGCTTGGTATGAGAGGTTGAGCACCTTCCTACTTGAAAGATCTTTTGAAAAAGGAAGTGTGGATATAACTCTCTTTTTAATAAAATTTGGAAAGGATATTCTCATTATTCAAATTTATGTGGATGATATCATTTTTGGATCTTCAAATAAAAATCTTTATGATAATTTTTTTAAATAATGAGTTGTGAATTTGAGATGAGTCTAATGGGAGACTTAAGTTACTTTATAGGCTTTAGCATTAAGCAACTTGAGGAAGGAACATTTCTTAGCCAATCTAAATATATTAAGGACATCTTCAAAAAATATAAAATGGACAATGCTAAACCTGTTAGAACTCCAATGAGTTCCTCAGTTCAGTTGGATAAGGATCCTAAGGGAAAATATGTTGATCAAAAGAAATTTAGAGAGATAATTGGATCTTAACTTTACTTGACTGCTAGCCGACCCGATATCATGTTTAGTATTTGCTTGTGTGCTAGATTTCAATCAGATCCAAAAGAATCACATTTGACAGCAGTGAAAAGAATTTTAAGATATTAGCTAGGAACTTAGAACTTAGGAATTTGGTATCCTAAGTTTAGCTCTTCATTTGAAATTATTGGTTACTCAAATTCGGACTTTGCAGGCTGTATGGTGGATAGGAAAAGCACTTTTGAAACATGTCATTTCATTAGAAATTCATTAGTTTCATGGTCTAGTAGAAAACAAAATTCAGTAGCCCTATCTACTGCTGAAGCTGAATATATTACATTAGGAAGTTGTGTGGCACAAATACTTTGGTTGAAATAATAGTTGCTTGATTTAGGATTAACTATATGCACTATACAAATTTATTGTGATAATACTAGTGCTATCTGCATTTCTAAAAATCCTATTCAACAGTCAAGAATCAAACACATAGACATAAGGCATCATTTCATAAGGGATCGTGTATCCAAGGAAGAAATTGAACTCATTCATGTTACAACTGAAAATTAATTTGCAGATATTTTTACAAAACTTTTAGCCTTTGATACTTTCAGTGCATTAAGAACAAGACTTGGTGTGATTGATTTAAATTCTTAAATAAAAATATTTTTTGCAACATTAATGTTTGTTTGTTAATTAAATTGTTTTTATGTTTTTTGTGTGATTTCTCTCCTTTTTAGAGTCTCTATTTTCATCGTTGATTTTGGTATTTTTGTATTTTTTATTTCTAGTTTTTGTTTTTAGTGGAAAAATAATTTTTTTGGGGTCATCATCATCCAGGATGAAATCATTTTGTACGGGATGATTTGTGTATTATGACAATCTGTCGGAATTTAACCCGTTTGAGTGCAGTTTTTAATGTACTTCGTCTGTACAATCATTACGATCGTCCAGGACGAAATCGTTTTCAAATGACAGGACAAATGAATGGAGCAGTTGAACATATAAGATAGTTATTAATATGAAGTTTGTCTGTACGAACCTTTGGTTTGTCTGAACGAACACATGTCGGTTCAATGTAGGGGATGGTTTCAACTGCCATTAAAATGATCATTTTTTCTGATCGACTGGGACGAACACATGTTCGTCTGTATGATCAGACGGGTCAAAAGTCTGTACAAAAGGACGCTTTATAAGTCGCATTGATTACGAAAAGTCATTTCATTTTGAACGGATTGGATCGTCTATACGAAATTTTTTTTGTACGGGACGAACGATTATTTCGTACAGGACGAAATTTTTTCGTCTGGTACTAACAAGTCGTTTCCAGTAAATAGGTGGGGTTTTTAACTCAATAGTCACTCTCTAAACATCACTTTCAAACCCTTTCTTTGTCTAGATCATTCTTAAATGGCCAGCTCTAGCAAGCATCAAAAGGTATTAGCAAAGAAACCACATAGGAACTCCTCTGAAATTTTTTTGTCCAAAGCAAATGAGG
>NW_021520079.1:0-323 GCF_001605985.2 Dendrobium catenatum | reverse complement strand
TTGAATCGTACAATTAATGATCGAGCATTGATGATATAGAACACTATTGATTATATTGATTGAGATGAGCATGCAAATTAATTTCTTAGATTATGTGTTAAAAGTTTTAGTGAGTTTTGGGTTTATGCTTATTTTTGTAAGTTCATTATATGCTCATTATATGATTTTATTAATTTCAAATCAGGAAAGGGCCCAGGACTATCAAGTGAGGTGAATTGAGATCCTCATGTTGCTTTCTTTTTATTTTGTTATTCTTTTGTAGTCATGGGCAATTAATATATTAGTAATTGATAGTAATCTCTTAGCTATTGTAAATAGAGTTT
>NW_021520078.1:0-425 GCF_001605985.2 Dendrobium catenatum | reverse complement strand
GCAACAACACCGAGTACAAGCTGGAGACCTTTTCAGGAGTCTACCGCAAACTTTGTGGGAAGGATGTTGTGTTTGAATATCCAGTAACAGAGAGTGTCTGATCCCGTGGTCTCCTTCCGTGAGACTGTTCTTGAGAAATCTTACAGGTCTGTGATGAGCAAGTCTCCAAACAAGCACAACCGCCTTTACAAATTACTCTGTACGAAGTCCGAACGTCCTCCAAAGGAAAATAAAAATACGTCACGTCACCTCACCTCAAAAGTGTACTGCGGTCGGTATCGAGCACGACCGGACGATTCTCCCGTCTGGTGTTCACATAGAATAATCCCTAACGAGGGGCCCGCAGCTTAATTGGAAGATGGACTTACATTTGTAAATGTATAAAAAATCAGTAAATTTAGTATAAATTTAAAATATTTAGAAGT
>NW_021520077.1:0-271 GCF_001605985.2 Dendrobium catenatum | reverse complement strand
ACAGGCTCCCAAAACACAACGGACAGAGTTTCCCCTTACCCGAAGGCTTATGGAATTGTGAGAGAACCCAGGTAAAAGGAATAGTCTAACCCTCCCCACCTCTGGAGGTCAAAGGGGAAGTGAGGGGGTTAAGACTAAAGTACTTTGAGATGTCCGAAATCAGAAGTTTTTTTTTTTTTTTTTGAATTCTTTTCAACTTTTTAAGGATTTATATGTTAAATGGGAAATTCATTTACCATAAATCCATAAGATTGAAAAGGATATCCAAGGA
>NW_021520076.1:0-366 GCF_001605985.2 Dendrobium catenatum | reverse complement strand
TTAATATAGAAACTATGAATTAATACATTGACCACCAAATTGAAATATGAATAATTAAGTTTAATTAAAATAATGTTGGTAGCTTAAATTAGGAGAATCATAGTAACTTGAAAATGGAACTTGTGATTTTATTAAATCCTTAAATTAAATCAGTTAGGATTGCAAGAGTATGAAAACCAAATTGATATTCAAAATTATTAAGTATGTACTCCATAAAAACTAAATGAATAAAAAATGTTAATCATAAAAAAATAATTCAAAAAGAAAATGAAGAGTATAATAAAAAATTGGTATTACTTAATGCATAAATTTAAATGCTTTATAATACTTAAATCAAATAACATAAGGTAAGTGAAACAGTACATA
>NW_021520075.1:0-297 GCF_001605985.2 Dendrobium catenatum | reverse complement strand
CGATCAAGATAATTTTTGCGTGATGTATCAATTATATATATTGTTGAGCTTCACTTAGGAAATAAGTGTCTCCGATGCTGATCTAGCTTGTCAACACTTCAACTCTCTAGCTTAAATTTAAACAAACTCAATTTTGAAAATTGATTATAGAATTTTTAGATCAAGCTTCTTTGAAGGTTTTCTTTCAACCCTCTAGCTTGAAGGTTTTCTTTCTTGAATTTAACAAAGTTATGATTGTCGATTTCCTGGAGCATCTACTGCAAGTACTTTGAGTATAATTTGATTAACTCCTATTTA
>NW_021520074.1:0-226 GCF_001605985.2 Dendrobium catenatum | reverse complement strand
ACTCCCCGATGCGACAGAGAACCGTCCGTCCTTTTACGCAATCCCCAGTGTTGGCAAAGAACCGTCCATCCTTTTACACTATCCCCAGTGTTGGCAGAGAATCGTCCGTCCTTTCACACTATCCCCAGTGTTGGAAGAGAACCGTCCGTCCTTTCACACTCTCCTAGTGTGGACAGAGAACCCTTTGGTTGTTCACACTCTCCAAGTGTGGGCAGAGAACCCTTCG
>NW_021520073.1:0-262 GCF_001605985.2 Dendrobium catenatum | reverse complement strand
AATTGGAGGGAGAGTTTACCCAAAGAAAGAAGTTATCTAAGGGAACGACAAATACGACGCTCCGGCGTAGTTGCTTATGCGTTTGAGGAAGAGTGGACAACAACTTTAGGTTATGGAGCCTTCAAGATGGCGATGGGGAACATTCTGGACAGCGAGACAGCCGTAGGAGGTCACCCAAAATGACTGGACGGCGGCTAGGGACGCCGAGACAGCAGCAATGAGGGCCGGGACAGCAATTCGGCACTTGAAATACTTCTGGACA
>NW_021520072.1:0-1222 GCF_001605985.2 Dendrobium catenatum | reverse complement strand
ATTTGGTGAGCGTTGCGACATTATGCTCAGAGTGGAGCGGTGATGAGAATCGACATTGCGAAGCTCGACGCTTTGTTCAAATAAATTTTGTATTCGATATGTAGCGATATGTGCTGGGAACTAACAGTGTGGCATTGGGCCACTATCATTTCCCTTGTCATTTCCCTCTCCCTCCCTCACTCCCTTGTTGCTTGGTTAGGAAGAAATTGAAGGAAAAAAAGAAGAAGAGAAAGGGTAAGCGGAGAGAGAAGAGAGAGAAAGGGTAAGCGGAGAGAGAAGAGAGAGAAAGGCTTTTGGGTCATTTTGGTCCATCCTTTCCTATTATGGATTTTGTTATATTCATGATAAGTAACTATTATCTTATTTCTATTTTTGATGATTTTGATTTCTAAGAATTTTATCTCTCTTAAATTTGTCAAAAATACATTATCTTCTGATTTCATAAGATTTCATCATATAATTTTTTATATGTTATATATTTAATCATTATAAACAATTTGATACAATTTTATTGTATTTTTATTGGTTAATTATGTAATAACTTAAATATGTTAAATAAATTTATTTAAAAAATAAAAAAAATTGTAAAGTATAGGAGATAGAAAGGTCTTTTGATCATATTTATCACTCAATCCTATTACAAATTTTGTTATATTCATTGTAAAATCTCTTACTTCTATTTTCAATTATTTTGATTTCTATAAATTTATATCTCCTAAATCTACCAAAAATATATCATCACGTAATTCACTGTACAAGTTTGGATATGTTATAGATTTGATAATTCTGAATGATTTGATATGATTTTATTAAATTTTAAATAAAGTACTAAATGATATTAGATACATGATATGATAATTACATGTAATACCTTACTAATCCATGTAATTCACTGACTGAGAGTCATAAGAAACTGAAGATTAATTGGGAGTTATAAGGAGCTGGGGCAAATGATTCACGTGATTTAAGGGGAGTTATAAAGAGTATATTGATTGGGATTATAAAGGGCACAGGAGCAAGATACTCTTAAGAAACACTTATTGCGTATCTGAATATTGATACCGACACTACTGCAAATATTATACTGATATTATGACAAACACTGATATTGTTTACTTTCATTAATAATATTTAATATTATTGACCATGATACTAATTTATTACTAGCATTAATACTGTTAACTATCATTGATGTTGACCTCGATTTTGCCCAGACCCGGGC
>NW_021520071.1:0-563 GCF_001605985.2 Dendrobium catenatum | reverse complement strand
AGGCCAAAATTGATTTATTTTGGACATGAGTTGACCATTCCTTTTGTCTACATTAGATTCTCCCCTTCTTGAAGAACTCATCGCCCGATGAGTTAGCTTTGTTCTGAAGGCGTTGCATTAAGAGACACCAAGGCTTGAGATTGCTCACTTGACACCAAAACTCAAATGACAACAAGACTCAAAACAAAACTTACTAACATGACACACGACTCATAAGACTCACAAGACACTTAAAACTCCCGACAAGATTTGACTTGATAAACTAAAACAAATCTTGACAAACTCAGACTTAACAACTCAATTTGACAACCAAACCCTAGTACTTCCTAACTTGCTTTGATACCAAATGATGCGAGCAAAAAATATAGGGGACCCTATATTTTTTGATCACAGAAATGAACCTTTCTCGATACAAAATAAAGACATAAAATGCTTAAACAAACTTTAATATTATAAAAATGAAAGACTTACAAACTTTTACTCAAACAAACTTGACTTAAACAAACTTGACTTAAACAAGACACCCTAAATTGCTTCACTTAGAGAAGAGGGATACAGGTGGA
>NW_021520070.1:0-322 GCF_001605985.2 Dendrobium catenatum | reverse complement strand
TAAGGAATCATTACACTATTTCTGATTTCAATGATTTTATATATTTGGTATTTTTATGATTAAGTTTATGTATTTGTTACCGAAAACAAGAATAATTTTGTATTGATAAAACATTCACTATGTAACTATTTATATGTTATAGAGATTGAGATTATAAATATTTTGAGTATTTATTTGATATTTTTTGGTAGGTGATTTAAAAAATAATAATTTTTATCAATTCAAAATTCTATTTTGACATCTAAAAATAATGTTTTAGTTCAATTAAAGCTTTAGAATATTTTTACGTATGATCTCTTGTAATTTAGTAAATTTATGAAAA
>NW_021520069.1:0-251 GCF_001605985.2 Dendrobium catenatum | reverse complement strand
ATTTATTTATATTTTTTTAAAAAATTCTTATAGCATATGAAACTTAAGGTTTCGTTTGGGACAATTTTCTTATTGTTTGTAAAACAGTTTTTTATTACAAAATTTTCTTTTTTAAGAAGTTTTTATACTAAAAAATTGTTTTATAAAATAATACGAAAGCTATCCCAAATGAAGCCTAAGTTAAAATTAAAATAATTTAAATATTTTAAATCAGCTCATTAAATATTAATGTCAATTTAAAATTTGAATAG
>NW_021520068.1:0-221 GCF_001605985.2 Dendrobium catenatum | reverse complement strand
AAAAAGCAAAAGATGTGGACAAGCACCAATCAATTGATAAGAGGAATAAAATGAGCCCCTAAAAAACAAGCTCCTCTCTCTTTTCAAATCCTTTAAAAACTTAGAAGTTTTCATGTATCAAAGGCTTGAATTCGATTATTTTGAGGTTGTGACAAATTTACTTTGATCACAACCTAGAGAGAGAGTATTAGGGTCTCCCCTCGAGGCCCTAGGATTACTCA
>NW_021520067.1:0-467 GCF_001605985.2 Dendrobium catenatum | reverse complement strand
TGGGATGTTGCTCAACTTGAGATGGAGGCGGTTATAGTTATAAGGGATTTCATCCAAAGTTGGATGCTTGAAAGCAAGGGGCTTATCATTGAGAGTGATAATATCAATGTAATTACATTCATTCGAGATTCTTTGAAGAAGGTAGACTGGCATTTGGAGAATTGGCCGGTCAAGGAGCTTTTCTTCCTAAATGATTTCAATAAAGTCATATTTCATCATGTTAATAGGGAATGTAATAAAGTAGTTGATTTTTTTGCTACTTTGGCATTAGATGATAGTTTTACTTTTGATAGTTTTTCTTTTGGTAACATTCCGTCCTATTTGATAGATTTAATCAAGGAGGAATGTTACCCTTTTATCAATTGTAATTAGTCTCTTTGTTTCCTTTAATGCATAATTGCACTTTTCAAAAAAAAAATTGAAAACAAGTTGATGCCATCTTTGACAACATGTCTACAAAAAATATA
>NW_021520066.1:0-223 GCF_001605985.2 Dendrobium catenatum | reverse complement strand
TTTTAACTAATTATATTTAATTAATATAATTATAATTATATATATATAACAGATATATTAGAATATTTATATAATAGGTATATGAACCTATATACATAGACGTGGAGGATAGAGAGTTACTGTGCTTGGCCTAAAGCAAAGATCAGACATAGTGAAGGGCTTCGACTACTAAGAACAGGTAAGAGAATCGAGTTTCAGAGAGATAGGGAGAGGATTTTTGAAT
>NW_021520065.1:0-2480 GCF_001605985.2 Dendrobium catenatum | reverse complement strand
TTTTAGTTAACCTTGGACTAGTTTATAAGGGATTAACATCCCTAACAAACTTTCAAGTGGTATCAGAGCAGGATTTATAAAATCAAGTTTTGGAAAAATTTTGAATTTCGATCCATGGCTAACTCCAATAACATAATACTACGGAAGGGAATTCTATTATCTGACCACCTTTATTTGACAATATTACTTTTGATTTTTGGAAAACTAGCATGTCTATATTTTAAAAATTTATTGACTATCGTAGGTGGATGCTTGTTACAGATGATTATGCACCTACGTCCACCAGGAAAGTGGTGGGCATAGGTATAATCGGAAACTCCAAGAACCTTTTGATTAAAAAATGTACGGCGAATCTTGGTGGCCAATCCTATTCCTGACTAAGAAGAGGCTTGCTCTCACAAAAGGCCTCATGAGAACATGTGGTACCTGGATGGCGGATGCTTATGATGCATAATTTGAGATGCTAACCAATTTGTTTCACTGGAAGCTAGGGCTGGAGGCAAGGTTACTCTTGGAGACAACACCACCAGGAAAGTGGTGGGCATAGGTATAATCGGAAACTCCAAAAACCTTTTGATTAAAAAATGTTTTGCTTATAGATAAATTGAAACACAACTTGCTCAACATCAATTAACGTTGCCATAAGGGCTTCATCATAAAATTCTTGATAAATAATTGCATTATAAGATTAAATAACAATATTGTTTTACAGTGAAAGTGGATCAATAATGTTTACATTCTTGACTTAAATAATATTAAATGTGCTGCTTCATTTTGCTTAAAAACTACTACTAATGATTCATGGTTATGGCACAGGATATTATGTCATGCCAGTATAAAAACCCTTCGGAGAGTGAGCTAGAAGAACTTAGTTAGAGGTTCCCCAAGCTTAAATTCTCCAAAGATCACCTTTGTGATGCCTGCCAACTAGGGAAGCAAGTCCAATCCTATTTTCACTCCATTAAGGACATTAGCACCTCTAGACCTTTAGAAGTCCTTCACATGGATTTGTTTGGATCCATTACACTGCCACCTTAGGGGGGAATGCTTATGATTTTATGATTGTCGATGACTACTTGAGGTTTACTTAGATTATATTTCTATCATATAAGAATTTGTCTTTTGATGAGTTTAGATCCTTCTTCACTTGGATTTAAAAAAAGCTAGGTTGTGAGATTTTGACCATTCATAATGACCATGGGGGAGAGTTTAAAAATAAGAAATTTGGAAACTTCTGTGAGGATAAGGGGATTTGTCTCAACTTCTCAGCTCTTAGGACCCCTCAGTAGAACAGAGTAGCTGAAAGCAAGAACCAGACCATAGTTGAAGCTGTTAGAGCCATGCTTACTGAATATTCGCTTTCAAAGTACTTTTTGGTTGAAGTGATAAACATAGCTTGTTCTGTGTTGAATAGGGTGAATGTTAGAGCCAAACTTAAAAGGACACCCTATGAGATCCTTAAGGGTAGGACCCCCGACCTTTCCCACCACCATGACTTTGGCTGTGAGGTTTTCGTTCTTAATAATTAGAAGTCATACTTATGAAAATTTGACCCAAAATCTAATGAAGGAGTGTTCTTAGTATATTCAAGTGTGGGGAAATCCTTTAGGGTGTTTAATAAGAGGACATTGGTGGTGGAGGAAACTACTCATATAGTGTTGGATGAATCTGATCCTAAGAAGTCTAGAGTTGAGGATGAAGATGAAGTTGGAGAGATAACTATAGGAGTTAAAAATTTAGAGAAGAGGGTGGAGCCCCAAAATACTGAAGGAGTAGGTGAAATTACCCAAGGAGTAGAAAATCCAAATCTGAAGGAAAGGGTTGAACCTACACACATATTGCCTAACGATTGGAGATTTTCTTCAAGTCATCCTAAAGAACTGATCATAAGAGACCCTTCTAATGGTGTTAGGACTAGGCATGGACTTAGGAAGGAAGTGAACCACTTTACCTTTATCTCAATGATTAAACCCACCAATATCAATCAAGCCCTTTCTGATGAGTTTTGGATCTTAGCCATGCAAGAGGAATTAAACCAATTTGTTAGGAATGGTGTTTGGGAGCTTCTTGAAAGACCAAAGGGAAAAAATATAATTATAACCAAATGGGTATTTAAGAATAAAATGAATGATTCTGGTGTGGTGGTTAGGAATAAGTCAAGATTGGTGGCTAAGGCGTATAACCAAATAGAAGGGATTAATTTTGAGGAGACCTTTGCCCCTGTAGTTAGATTGGAAGCCATTAGATTTTTATTATCCTTTGCCTATTATGAGGGATTTAAGCTTTTATAAATGGATGTTAAGAGTGCATTTTTAAATGGTGTAATAATAGAAGATGTGTTTGTATAGCAACCCCCATGTGTTTAGAGTTCCTAATTTCCAAATCATGTTTTCAAATTAAAAAAGGCCTTATATGGATTAAAGTAGGCACCTAGAGTTTGGTTTGAGAGGCTTAGCACATTCTTACTAGAGAGAGAGTTT
>NW_021520064.1:0-626 GCF_001605985.2 Dendrobium catenatum | reverse complement strand
TTTTGGAGGACATTCAAATCAAGAATCAAAATATATAGATTCAATAAACAAATCTTGATCATTTAAGCGGATGCCTCTGAGCACACAAAGATGTATAGTGGATAAGCAAGGTCCCTACTACATCTCATTCACAAGTAATAAGCAAGAGGAAGATACATATGCACACATCAATGAACATTTCAATCATGTTTACAAGCAAACGAATATAATCACAATGAATGTAGCACCCTACTAACCAATGTGCATGAAGAGGTTGGTAGCAAATGTGAACTCCTATGAATTATCTTAGGAGACCTGTTACACGTACAAAGTGCCATCTACGAATAAGTACAAAAGAGAATTGCAGTAGATAGGAGCTCCTGCAAGCTGATGTAGAAGACCCGTTGACTCCCAATATATCATCGACAAGCAAAATGACCACCAAAATGCAAATGCATACGAGTTGCTATAAGAAGTTTGTTGCATATACAACAAATCATCTGTGAACGAATACAGAATGATCTGCAATACGTACAATCTCTCTACGAATACAGATGTATGTATAACATGTCATCAATGGGTAGACACAGAAAGACTTCATTAAATGCAATATCCTGAAGTCAATTCCAGTCTGTGAAGGAAGACAT
>NW_021520063.1:0-735 GCF_001605985.2 Dendrobium catenatum | reverse complement strand
ACCCTAATATTTGACTATAAATCACTTTTAAAGGACTGATATGATTCTTTCCTCGATTGTATATGCTTTCTTTTGAATCCTGGTTGTTTCGAGTTATGGTTGTTTTGCTTATAAATAACCATTTGATGTGCATTTATTATATTGATATTTTATTTGCTGACATTTCTTGTTTGGGAGCCACTCTCCCATTCAAGTTGACTTTGTTCACTTGTTTGGGAGCCACCATCCCATTCAAGCTGTTGAATTTTTCCACTTGTTTGGGAGTCACTATCCCATTCAAGCTATTTATTTTGTATGATTGTTTGGGAGTCACTCTCCCTTTCAAATTCTTATTCCATTTTCTTAATTGGGTTCATCCCCTTGGATCTTTTTCTGAGTGATTATTCTGATTGTTCTTTCTCATATTTATGCCATGATATCTTTACCTTGATTTTTCATGAATGTTGGTCTTGTTTCCATGTCGGTGCTCCTCTATGGACAGACTCGTATGAGGGGCTTTCCCTTTGATGTTATTTATGATTTCCTTTATTCAAGAAGCCCCTTTTGATACTCTCCTCTTCTCTTCACCGACAAACTTATGGTCGGGTGATTGTCCTCTTTTCTACTTTCTCCTACCGACAGACCTATGGTCGGGTAGGGACTCTATTGTTTTGGGGTCTATGGCCAAGCAGAGGTGTTTCCTCTTCTCTTCACCGACGGACCTATGGTCGGGTGATTGTCCTCTTTTCTACTTTA
>NW_021520062.1:0-215 GCF_001605985.2 Dendrobium catenatum | reverse complement strand
TATTTATGTTGTATATGATTTCAAATGGTTTCACTTTCCTTGATAAAGCTGGATGACCTTGTTTAAAAAATGCATGTGTAATGGTTGATGATACAGTAGCAGGCTGATACATATTAAGATTTTATTTGGGATGGTTTTCTTACTACTTAATGTAGCTTTTTAGTAAAAAAATTAAAATTTTTTGTTCTAAAATGCTGCTTTAAAAAACATTAAAA
>NW_021520061.1:0-208 GCF_001605985.2 Dendrobium catenatum | reverse complement strand
TGTAACTTGTAAGTGTTATCGACAATGTGCCATTGTTAATGTTGATTCAAAATTGGCATGTCAGTATGTGTGCCAATGCCACACAATAATACTATCAATCTTATCATCACAGTCTTTACCTTGCCTTTAACTTGTGCTATCATTGATGCCCCTGACATTTTACAATTATTCTCACAACTTCGATGGTAATATTATATGTAGGCATATC
>NW_021520060.1:0-204 GCF_001605985.2 Dendrobium catenatum | reverse complement strand
TCTTGAGGTCTGCGTTAAGTTTATAGTCAGCATTGCTCTGTTTAATTCTTTCATTAATTTCTTTGTGCAATTCATGTAAATGGGATGCAAATGCAAGAGATCGAATGACAAGACTCATGCTTACAAAAGTTTAAAGCATAGACAAAAGGAAGACAACAGACTACAACACACACACAACATACTAACTCACACGACACGTTGCTC
>NW_021520059.1:0-332 GCF_001605985.2 Dendrobium catenatum | reverse complement strand
CGAGAGTTTTCAAATGAGACTCTATCCTCCTATGATGAAATTTTTATTACCTCAGGTTACCTGACGTAGAGATACATCAGGTAGCCTATAATATATCACCACGTGCTCTTACTCTTTACCGCGCAGCCCGAAGACCCAACCCAAAATAAATATGCGCGGTATTTGCTCGGTATTGCTATGTACTACTCGGTATTTGCTTGGTATTGCTCACCCGAAATGAATATGCGCGGTATTTTCTCGGTATTGTAAGGTACTACTCGGTATTTGCTTGGTATTGCTCGGTATATTTGCTCGATACTTGCTCGGTATTGCTCAGTATTTGCTCGGGATCG
>NW_021520058.1:0-263 GCF_001605985.2 Dendrobium catenatum | reverse complement strand
AAGTGCTTTCAAATGGATAAATATCCTTAAACACCTAATCAATCTTGAGACATTGGGTTTAATGCATATAACCAGCTCCTTAACTCTTTCCCATGACACATCACTAGTCCACATGGCAAGTGGACTGGTCAAACTATCAAACCTAGGCTTTAGGGTGGTCAAATTTGGTCAAATGACCCTCTAAACCTAATCCCTTTTAATCCTAAGCTATTCCAACTATTTTATAAAACTCTAGAACATTCCTAGATCCTCTCCCAGCCGTT
>NW_021520057.1:0-784 GCF_001605985.2 Dendrobium catenatum | reverse complement strand
GAAAAAAAGTCTACGTAGTCCACAAGCATGACATGATGCTGCTGGCCAACATTAAAAAATTCAAAAATTTATGCTTATTGAATTTCAAATGAATAAATAATTATCTAAAAGGCCTATTGATTTTATCTTAAAAGCCAAAATTGAAAAAATAAAAAAAAT
Source organism: Dendrobium catenatum (assembly GCF_001605985.2). Classification (NCBI taxonomy): domain Eukaryota; kingdom Viridiplantae; phylum Streptophyta; class Magnoliopsida; order Asparagales; family Orchidaceae; genus Dendrobium; species Dendrobium catenatum. Next base: position 625 of record NW_021520057.1, on the reverse strand, counting down.
CTATAAGGCCTATTGATCTTATCTTAAACTAAACCAATGCACAATATACCATTTAGGGTTGAGTAGCTGAGTAGCTCTTGTTGATATTGCATCTTATTAGATAGAAGTTGTCAAAATCTTTTAGTTTAAACTTGAGATATTTTTTTCCCGAGCTGCTAGGGTTTCGTTGGAGGTTTCTCCCCCCATCGGCGGGGGGTTTTTCTGGCGCTGCTGAACGATTTTCTTCCGTGAGTCTTTTCTTCTTTCTCTGGTTTTAGTTGCTGGAGGCTTTTAGATTGATTTTTCTCTCCGTTTAGCCGGCGGTGCCGGTATGGCGTCGAATAGATTGAAGGACCCCGGTCTCTTTGGTGGTTTGTCGCACCCTAAATCTTTTATCGAAGCTAGCTTTAGCTGGTTCTTCTTCTACCTTTTATGAGTTGAAAACTTTGACTTACCGTGGTATGCCGTCGCTTTGGGTTTCCGATGAGGAAATCCAAGTGCTTGCCGCCCCTTTCTTTGGTTGGTTTTTTTCCGACCAAACGTCCTCCGCTCGAGTCGATTCGGAATTTTTTTTTTAATTTAAAACTGAATGGAGAAGTGTCTGTGACTGTTTTGGATCCTTCTCATATCCTCATAAAATTGGCCA
>NW_021520056.1:0-738 GCF_001605985.2 Dendrobium catenatum | reverse complement strand
GTCTCAGCACATGCACAATCCCCTACCTCAGCATACATATTTGTTGAGACGACTTCTTCGATATATCAAAGGTACGTTACACTTCGGTATACCTATTACTAAAATTAATTTACTTCTAAAATCTTATTCAGACGCGGATTGGGCTGGCGATCCCACCTCCCGAAGATCTACCTCATGCTACTGCTTGTTCTTAGGCGAAACTCTCATTTCATGGACAATCAAGAAACAACATACTATAGCCAGATCGTCCACAAAATCTGAATACCGAGCCTTGGCGGCCCTCACTTCCGGCATAATATGGCTACGCCACTTACTCAGTGATTTCGACATCCATCAAGAGCATCCCACTAAACAATACTGTGACAACATGTCAGCCATTGCTTTGGCTAACAATCCGGTGTTTCATGCCCGCACGAAACACATAGAAATTGATCAGAAATTCTGCATAAATCAAATTCAAAAGCACAATATCAATCTTCTTCCCATAAGCACTACTGATCAAATCGCTGACATATTCACCAAATCATTATCTAGATGAATGGAATCTCAAAAATCTTGTTCACAATTTCCTCCCCAAACAAATTCCTAACTTGCACAATGTCCTAACTCCCATCAAGAGAAATCAGTTGTGAAACATTTATACCTTCTAACCTATCCACGTCACAAAATGTGGGCCAATCATTTAAAGATTTATCCCAAATTCATATATGCAAAAAGTTACTTTCTCTACAATAACTT
>NW_021520055.1:0-222 GCF_001605985.2 Dendrobium catenatum | reverse complement strand
GTCCTTCGTCCGGGAGGGCTTCTCCCTCCTCCGATGGACACTTCCTCTTCAGCTTTTCCTCCCCTTCCTACCTCTTCTGTTTTGGGTCCTTCTCCTGGAGGTTTCGCCAAGGCAGGGTCTGGTGGACCATCTTATGCTGCAAATGTTTCGGCTTCCTCCTTCAAGCCTTCAACTTTCCCGGTATCTTTCTTCTCTCCTCCCCAAAAGCTTTCATTCAAAGCC
>NW_021520053.1:0-200 GCF_001605985.2 Dendrobium catenatum | reverse complement strand
AAAAAAAAACAATGGTGCGCTTTTTGTAGAAATACGAAGCAGCGCGAACCAGTGCAAAAATGTTCGGTCGGAGCCACGTCGCTTTGAACGAGTGGTTCCAGCGCGAAATTAAGGGAGCAGGTGCAGCTGAATTCTTCTGCGGCATCAGATCCGTCGAATCTTGATCGGATGTATGCTTTGATAGCAGCGGTCATCCACCG
>NW_021520052.1:0-205 GCF_001605985.2 Dendrobium catenatum | reverse complement strand
TTTGATCCAAAAGTTGACTTTTTGAATTTAATGCTTTTCTAAAATTTTGATATTTTTCATAAATATTAGACATCATTATGAGTTCAATGCAAGTGAGTATGACTGATTTGGATTTTTCTTTAATTAGTTATGAAGGTTTGAAATTTGAGGAATTTAATGAATTTCTAAAATTGCTTAATTAGAGGCATTTTTTTAATTTTGCTCC
>NW_021520051.1:0-319 GCF_001605985.2 Dendrobium catenatum | reverse complement strand
TAATTATATTATTATTTAAATTAGATATGAAAATGTAATGTAAAAGAATAGTTGAAATAGATGATCATAATAATATACAATCTAAATAAATTTATGTTGAAATTAATTTAGATGAGCATGACAATAAATTTTTTTAATTATTATAAAATTTATCTTCAACCCCAATGTCAATTTCAAGCTCGGATGAAAAGTTTGAGGGTATTTTAAAAATCATAAATTTGTGCCCTTTTAAATAAAGTTTTTTGGCTCCGCCACTGCCTGAAAGCTTGCCATTTTGTCTAAAGATTAAATGTTGGTTGTGTGGAGCTCCAATACACTG
>NW_021520050.1:0-288 GCF_001605985.2 Dendrobium catenatum | reverse complement strand
AAATGCAAAAAGAGTAAATGATAAAAAGCAAAAGATCTCCTAGGCAGACCTAGTTTCTAAATCATCAGACCAAGAGCAAGATAATTAGGTATAAAGTTTTATTTATGTATTTATGTGTTGCAATTAATGCATGCGTATATATTCTTTATTTTTTTATTTTAAATATTTTATGTGCTATTTCTTATATTTTTGTATATAATCATTTTATTTTTCATGTATATTTTTTTGTGATTTATCTCTGATCAACACACACAAATCACATTTCACATTATATTTGCATAAGATAAT
>NW_021520049.1:0-254 GCF_001605985.2 Dendrobium catenatum | reverse complement strand
AAAGAAGAAGAGAAGCTCACTCTTCTTCCCTCTTACTTCGATCCTCGTGCCAATGTCGTCGACCCCGCTCAGGTATAAGCTCCTAAACTCTAAACTCCGAGAACCCGTTCCCGACGCTTGCAACGCGGCGAACAACCAACTCATGCACGCTTTTCTCTAGCGTGGTGAGAAGGGAATTCGTTGTGATGTTTGCGACGGGACGGGTAATCAAAACCCTATTCCCGACGCTTGCAACGCGGCGAACAACCAACTCA
>NW_021520048.1:0-1226 GCF_001605985.2 Dendrobium catenatum | reverse complement strand
CACAACAGCTGCCAGTACCAGTCCATCCCTCCAACCTATCAGCACAAGAACCAGAGATCAATATTCCCACCTAGAATAAGTTCACTAACCTGAGGTGGATAAAGAGAAATAGCTCTTCTTGTGAGCTCAAACAATCCTTCTGGGAGCGTCGACCTGAAGCCCCGACCCCTCAAAAGATGAGGGAGCCTGAGCGTCTATCTGCCAGAGTACATCGAGTATTGAAGACGGTTAAAGAGAAGGGTCTAATGAAAAAGAAGTTCCAGAGGCCATTGATTGTTGAGGCCCAAAGAACCCCTCCAAGGGAGAGGTTATCATCTAATGTGATGGCTGAAAGAAGAGGTTACCGATGACATGCTCCACAGGAAGCACATTGGGGCGTGACACTTGGATCGCGTATCCAAGAATCCGCCATCGAAAGGGCCCAGCAGAAAGGAAAACAAATATGGAGGCCAAGGCCTTATGAAGAAAAGTTTACAGGCGTGACATCTGGATTATATTTCCATAGATCCGCTAATAGAAAAATCCAACAAGAATGGATTCCAAAGAAGATCTTTATTGATAATACTCATGGTGGTCGATACTTTGGAGAATCTTCCAAAGGATCCCATCATCATCCAGCCATAGCTTCTGAAGAGGAGAAGGTGCTCAATTCTGATCCTCTAGTTGAGAGTTTGTTGATGCTCGATGTAGAACCAGATGTTCATTGGAGGCGTCGTTCAGAAATTCATATAAAGGAAGATAATGAAGAAGAAGAAAAATGGGTATTGATGTTACTTATATGATAGGACATACTAGTGGGCAGTCAAGTTCACAAGGTTATCAATAAGGAACTTCAACTACCATTCCTCGTGATCTCTTGCAACAACAAGGAGAAGATGAAGAAAGGTTATTTCCTATCTTAGAGAGTGAACGAGAAGGAGAAGGAGAAGAAGAAGAAGAAGAGGAAGAAGAACCAGTATTAATTGATGCTGTTGCACTAGCTCGAACACAAAGAGAAATGCAACAAGAAATGAAAAAGAAAGATAAATAAATTTCCGAACTTAATGTCAAGATGAGTGAAATGATGACACAAATGAATATGATGATACAACTGATGCAGAAAGATGTTGTTGTAAATCCTGTACTTGTTCAACCTTCCAATCAACAAGCATCTAGTAGTGCGCCAATAAATCCTCCAGTTAGCATAATTCCACAAGCATCTGGAGTACAAGATGTTCCCAAAGAAA
>NW_021520047.1:0-1156 GCF_001605985.2 Dendrobium catenatum | reverse complement strand
CATAATATCTTTCATAATTCTATCTAAAATTTTAATTTCTATTCATTTTACCATTGGAGCTTCATCCCACATTATAAAGTTTGATTATTTAAGTAACTAAGAAAGTCCACTTTTTTTTTGTTAATTGCACATAATGATGTTTTTATTGAATTTATTGGTATTTTGAACCATGAATGCGCTGTTCAACCTCCAGGCAAAATTGAAGCGGCTACTCCTAACGTAGCTGTTATGATTGCTATATGACCATCACTTCTTAAAGTTGAAAGAATAGCACGATACAAATATGTTTTACCAGTATCTCCAGTACCATCTATGAAGAACAAGCCATTACATTTCTGATTAACACAATTGATAATTTCTTAAAATGCATTCTTATTAAGTGTATGTATTATATTTATATCTTCAACTGGAGTAACGACATTCTGCTCTTTAGATATTTCTTTGTTATTGAGCTCATTATTTAAATCCTAAAAGATCTCTTCAACAAGTGGCAATTCAGGAAAGTCAGAATCATCTATGGACTTTCCCATTCTCTCAAGAAATAAGTTAATATCTAATAAAATTTTTGACACACAAGAATCATAAGAAATATCTTTAATGCTTTGATAATCATGAAAATCCATGTAGTAATCATTCCATAATTAAAGAGAATTAGTTGGCTCGTAGTAGATAAGAAGAATAACAAATAATTGTCTGAGCGCATTTGGCATTAGATAATTTAATGAACCATTTAAAAAATATGATATATAAGAATATATTTCTAGTATACCATGCATTTATGCATGTTCTTTAAAAGTAAAGCATTGCGTTCCATAAACTTATAATAAATATAAAAATGATGTTGGTCCACATACATGATTTTACAAACTAATTGATGGTCTTATTAATGCAATTATAAATGTAATCATGATTTTAAAAATTCAGTCAACATAGTTTTTTTCCAAATATCGGTCTGAACTATATCAAGTAAATTTTGACCATCTTTATAATAAACTAATTGATGGTCTTATTAATGCAATTATAAATTATACACTAATGGTTTCATCTCATTTAAATCAAATTCAAATATTCTCCATAGTGCTTCTGGTGCTGATACCCGTCTGCCATCTTGATATTATCGAATTTCATCAAAATCTCATTCTCTATTTTTATGTGA
>NW_021520046.1:0-308 GCF_001605985.2 Dendrobium catenatum | reverse complement strand
CCGGCCATGAAGAAAAGCATTCGACACATCAAGTTGAAGAATTTGCCAGCGATGTGTTACAGCAACTTTGAGAAAAATTCGGATGGTGGGTAGTTTAGCCACTGGGCTAAAAGTGTCTTCATAGTCTAAGCCATACTGCTGATGACAACCACGAGCAACCAGCAGAGCCTTATGCCGAGCAATAGAGCCATCCGAATTCAATTTAGATTTGTAAATCCACTTACAACTCAGAACATTTTGTGAAGGATGCGGAGGAACAAGTTGCCAAGTTCCTTGGTGTTGAAGGGCTTCAAACTCAGCTGACATAG
>NW_021520045.1:0-306 GCF_001605985.2 Dendrobium catenatum | reverse complement strand
TATTCTATAAATACATCCAATTAAATAAGGATTTTAACAAACCAATAAAACCGTTAATCCATTATTGTTTGCTAGGACTTAGTCATTCAATGAAATTAAGTTTTGTAAATAAGTGGTTTTCTATTTTTATTAAAATTTAATTATTTTAAATTTAAACAAAAAAAAGAAGTTATATAAGATAATAACTATCCAAGTGAAGAAAATAACATGAAATACAAGATTTCAAGAGTTGATTATTTATAAGTAGCCATCATTTTGAACATTTTGATTTCTTTTTCATTTTCTTCTCAAATATCAAGAATCCAA
>NW_021520044.1:0-313 GCF_001605985.2 Dendrobium catenatum | reverse complement strand
CAGTCGGAGATCTGGCGGCGGACAATGAACTAGCGAAAATCCGACGATAGTCAGTGGTTGAAAAGATATTCGGAGGGGCCCAAATGAATAGGCGGAAGTACAGTTATGACTGGTGGTTGCCCAAGATCGGAAGTCCGACGATGGTTGGTAGTCGAGAAGAAATAGTGGTTTATTTTTAGTGGGGGACTTATTAGGCCTATTCATAGACTTTTGGAAGTGACATGTTCGTAAATATAATGGAAATCAAGAACACTCCATTGGACAACCTGTTCTAATTCTCTTGATTGTAAAGAGTTCGTTCAACAATTAAGTG
>NW_021520043.1:0-289 GCF_001605985.2 Dendrobium catenatum | reverse complement strand
GTTGAGGAGAGTGGTGGGGGAGCATGCAGTAAGCCCAAAGCTGCCCAGCACATTGAGGGAGGACATGGAAGTGACATTGAAGCCTTTAGCGGTAGAAGGAGTGCGCATCAATGAGAAGGGGGAAAAGGAAGTGAAGATTAGGTGGAGCGACCTCCCAGACTATGAGGCCACCTGGGAGTCACAGGAGAGGATTGCAGAGCAGTTTCCTGCTTTCCACCTAGAGGACAAGGTAGTACTTTGGGAGGGGGGTAATGTTAGGCCGGTCCACCCTGGACCGGCCCAACCTGGA
>NW_021520042.1:0-409 GCF_001605985.2 Dendrobium catenatum | reverse complement strand
ATATATGTTCTGAATCAAAAGTAAAGATTGGTCTATCTTTATAACAGTTTTCTTGATGCTTTTTGAACAACATTTTAGGATGGAAATTTTTGGAGCTGAAAACTTTTGTATTAAAAATCTATTTCATAAAATAATAAAAAAGTTGTCCCAAACAAAAAAAAAAAAATTGTCCCAAATGGAAGTTCAAAATAAATGCTTCAAAAGTCCAACTATCTAATAGTACTAGAAATTTCATAACCATGCAATATGCTATGTGAAAAAACAAATACCTACCCTACTACCATAGAGATTTACATTAAAAATCAAGTTATGTGCAAGCATTTCAGATGAAACCCTAGGTTAGGTTAGGGGACAAACTGACCAAGGAGATCCAGAAGAGCTAGACGCGAGCAGATGGACTTTGACACAA
>NW_021520041.1:0-261 GCF_001605985.2 Dendrobium catenatum | reverse complement strand
CGTGCGAGGTCTAAAACGGCATTTTTGGGTTTTCACACTTGCAGTAGAGCTGTCAATATTGGACCCAACCCAAAAATTTCGGGTTTGGGTTGACCCGAACTCGAAGCGGGATGGGTTCGGGTCAGAAAAACCGACCCGTTTGAAAAACCGGGTCGGGTTCGGGTTGGCCCGGGAGCCTGGGAATGACCCGAAATGACCCCTCCCCCGCGTAGCGTCCTGAGGCCAGGTTGCCAGCGTCGCATCACGTCTAGCGTCACGTCC
>NW_021520040.1:0-281 GCF_001605985.2 Dendrobium catenatum | reverse complement strand
ATATTCTATTGATAATTTGATTGGCTCACTCATTGCCTACGAGCTATATTTGGGTCAAAGACTTTTGGATGCAGGTGAAACAATAATGCTAAAAGCGGAAGACATGGAGAAAAGTTACTAGTTGGTTAGGAAAGCGATGACTTAACAAGCAAATTGAAAAGTCCACTAAAGCACAAGCATAAGCATCAACAAAAGTGGAATGAAGGTAAAAATGGTAAGAATGTTCAGATTTCTTCAAATATTGTTTACTTTGGATGTAGGAAATCTGGACATCTGAAAAG
>NW_021520039.1:0-1746 GCF_001605985.2 Dendrobium catenatum | reverse complement strand
TGAACGAGGAGGAGAAGACATAAGGGTTTCATAACCTTAAATAAGAAAGTTATGAATCATTAAGGAAGAGAGTTTCATGAATTGATTGTTGCAAATCTCTGCCCAATTACTGTGATTTTGATGATAATAAATATTATTATTTTTTATAACTGTTAATATTGCATATTTATTTTGTTGTCATACGCACTAATATTTCAGGTTCATAAGTTTACTGGCAACGTTAATCAGCTTAATATTGGATAGACTATGGTTGAGTCTGACTGTAATTTCAATTTCAATATACTTTTATCTTTCTTGAGTCGAATAATGTATTTGGTGGGCACTAAGCCGAGTAACCTTGCACACACACACTCAAGAGAGTGAGTTTGTGAGTTAGAGAAATTTTTAGTTTTTGAACTAATTGTGCATTACAATGTATATCATACTAAACGACTAGTTAAAATAAAAAAAATCCTAACTGGGGCACATATATTAATTAAGAGTGATTAAACTAATTATATTGTACAATCCATATCATATATGACGATTAGTTATGATTATAAAAAATAGTTGCTAATCACAATTTAAATAAAATCTTAATATTAAAAGTATGTTCTAATCGTACTATAAATATACATCTTAATTGATGATTAATGACAATTATGTCTAATTGATCATGTTATTAGGAGACTAATTATGATTGAATTACTCGATCAACTTATACAGGATAATCGATGACGATTGTACTAGATGATCAAAGAAATACATGGGACGATACTTGATCGATCGTCCCACATCGTTCAAGATGAAAACCATGATTTTTTTTAATCATACAGGTCGATCATACAGGACAATAACCCAAAAGATATATGAAATGATATTTAAAACATCACCCACCATCGCCTTCCGTACAAGACAATCAATATAGTATATTGAACAAATTGTATCGTACGATCGCAGAATTGGATTGGACGATCCATACAAATACTTGAACTGATCATGCAGGACAATGTTGTTCATACTATGTGAAAGGATTTTTTTGAACTAATCGTATAGGATGATCTCACGATTGTGCTAGGCGATCATAAGTGCTATATTGAAATTTAGGGCTTCTTTGGATGCTCATTATTTAAGCTCTATTATTATCTTATTGGATGTCTTTTACTGTTTATTTATTTTGAGAGGGAGCTTAGAGGAAGAAGAGAGCTTTGAGAGAGAAGAAATGGAAATATTCTTTTGAGGGGGAGTTGTGAGGAGTTCACAAAGTTTACTATAAGCAAGGTTTCCATTATCTTTTTCAAGCTCCTTTCTTGATTCCTTTGTGGCTCTGGGGAGATTCACGTTCTCTGCCTACTCTAGGAGGAAGTAAAAGGATTCAAGTTCTCTGCCTACTCTAGGAGGAAGTAAAAGAATCCAGATCATCTACCTTCACCAGGAAGGTGAAAAAAATTCGAGGTACTCTGTCTCATCGAGTAAGTGGAAGAAATTTTTGTAAGGACTTCTCTGTCTAGCTGTAGGGGCCAAAGGAGAGACACTAAAAGATTTAGTGCAATACTGGGAGAAGGCCTCCGGAGAGTGGACATAGGTCAGATTTGACTGAATTACTATAAAATTTGATGTGTTCGTTCTTTTACTTTTTTGCATTTTAATTTCCGCACTCATTTATGATTCTAGTGTGATTAAAATTTCTGATAATTGTGAACTTAATTTGCTTCAGCATTGTGGGATAATTTTATTTGTTTTAAAATATTTAAAAAGATAAAAAGA
>NW_021520038.1:0-246 GCF_001605985.2 Dendrobium catenatum | reverse complement strand
GTTATATTTTGATGGTGCCGCATCTTCACAAAAGATTTGGGAACCTCATGAAATAATCCCAGGGAAGGCCGGTATTGGGTTGGTTTTCATAACCCCTGAAAAAGGATTGTTGCATTATTCTTATCATTTATTAGAGCCTTGTACTAATAACAAAGCTGAATATGAAGCTCTAATAACTGGTTTAGAATTAGCAATATCCAAGGAAATTGGGGAAATCAAGATCTTTGGAGATTCACAACTTATTAT
>NW_021520037.1:0-365 GCF_001605985.2 Dendrobium catenatum | reverse complement strand
CTTTCTGGTTTGGATTTGGCAGAACAACAGCTGGAAGATTGGAGCAGGATGTTTGGCGGGACGGAGGCAGTCTCCGATCGGGAGTAGAGAGGAGAGCTACGGGATTTTGGGTGTGTGGACTTTCGTATGTGGAAGGAGCCGAGAGTGTCGAGGGAGTGTCGTGAATGAGGGAGAGTGTCGGGACAGAGAGTTCGATCGTGAATGAGGGAGAGATGTCGTGAACGAGAGAAGAGCCCTCGGCTTCTATTTAGCAACACTTGTGGTTGTTCGATCAAGGCAGATCGCTGGATACCCGGGATGTTTCGGCGCCGCTTGCAGATCTATCACGAGATTTCATGCTGGATTTCCGGCAATATTTGTGGATC
>NW_021520036.1:0-252 GCF_001605985.2 Dendrobium catenatum | reverse complement strand
CTTTAAACACCAAGTGAAGCCTTCACGCTCTAGTGGTTGGAATCCTCCTTTGAATGCTCTCTCACACTTTCTCCTTGACTTTTCTCTCAATAGACACGAAGATCAAAATGACAAAAAGATTGGGTGGCAGTCTAATTTGGACTATATATACAAAAGACAAGAAAAACCGCCCAAAAACTGCAAGTTTTCAATTCTGTACGCAGTGGATTGTCCTGAACGATATTACTTAAAAGCCTTGAAACGAACCTGTTT
>NW_021520035.1:0-531 GCF_001605985.2 Dendrobium catenatum | reverse complement strand
GGTTGAACCGGCGGTTCATGCCAAAACCGGCCGGTTCTCAGGTTGAACCGAACCGGCTTTCAAACCGGTTCACGGTTGAACCGGCCGGTCCGGTCCGGTTTTTAAACCATTGGGAAATTGACTTATCAGAAAATACAAAATGATTTCTTTTTGATAAGATCCTAATTTAGGCTTTGTATGAGACAACTTTACATCAGTGTATTTTTTTTCATAAATTTTTTACTAAAAAATGATTTTACAAAGAAATAAAAAAATCATCCTAAACAAAGTCTTAATCAATTTTTACTTAGATATGAATGAATTTTAATTTATAGTTAATTTTTGTAATAAATTTGATCAATGCAATTTTATAATAAATTATTTAAGAACTTTCCTAATAAATTCGTTATACTATTTTTGTTTATTTGAGGTGACCAACTGATTTTCTCAGCTCGTTAGAGTAATAAAGATGAATTAATCATTGTTATTTGACTCATAACTACAATATTAAACTCACAACAACAACATCAAGCCTTTATCCCACTACTTGGG
>NW_021520034.1:0-353 GCF_001605985.2 Dendrobium catenatum | reverse complement strand
ATAATTTGTGAATATCGTCCAGGCCGATCAATGATCGCCCTGGCGATTATTAGAAAATACATAATACCTTAATTGTTTATGGCGGCAACTTCTTTCGGTTTTGAGCTTATCGTCCTGGCCGATACAATCCATCTAGTATGATAGTCTTTTCCCGCATAGAGAATTGCTAAAGACCACTTATGGAGGTTAGGTAACACCAGATGACCCATAAGAACTTGGTCCATCATCCTGATGACCTCAAACTGAGTGATATTCCTTCTCCACATTACAAGCTGTCCTCCCGATCTACTTTTAGCTTGGAAGTGAAAAAAATCCCAACTATTACCAATATGAGTATCAACTTCAGTTCTTCT
>NW_021520033.1:0-278 GCF_001605985.2 Dendrobium catenatum | reverse complement strand
CTTTTACTAATTTTAAATTTCTGAAAAATATTTTATATCATTTTTATGCAATTTTTTAATTAGTTATAATGTAAATTATAATTTCTAGGTTAGATTTAAATTTTTGAAAATGTTCTTTTGTATGTATATATATCAAAAAAATGTATTTAAGAGAAACTATTAGATATCATGCATTGGAGAGTGATACGACATCGCAAAATTATCTTGATCGGGCACGAATCTCGAGGCAAAAGCTAGTTAAAAATTTAAAAAATTAATTTCGGGAGCATATGAACTCC
>NW_021520032.1:0-554 GCF_001605985.2 Dendrobium catenatum | reverse complement strand
CTTCTTATCCTATTTAGTTATTCTGAGTTAGGCCTCTGTTTTCCAAAAGAATTTTGTACCGTGAAGGATGTCCGATCTAGGATTAACAGAATCAGATGTTCTACCTTCTTCTGATTGGGATTTGTTAAACTCATTGATCTCTTGAAACTTTAAAAGTTTAACTTTTTGAGAATTTCTCATATGATGCCTCCATAAAACAAATTCAAAATATTCATTTTTTTATTATTTTTTTTATTTTTGCTTTCTATTACTGTGGTTTTTGTCTATTTTTCTTTTGTTTTTTATTTGAGGGCTTTGATCATCACCATCCTTATTTATGTTTCATTTTCTAGTCACATCATCCTGGCCGATACATTTTTCATCCTGGACGATAGGATAAAATCTCTTCAAATTCCATCTGCTGACCTTTTCTGTGCTTGCTGTAACTCATCGTCCTGGTCGATCCTATATCGTCCTGGATGATCTGATCGAACTCTATTGTAATCACGATAATAGTCCTGGCCGATAGAATATTTCCTCTGGCCGATGCATTTTATGTGCATCGTCCTGGCCGA
>NW_021520031.1:0-423 GCF_001605985.2 Dendrobium catenatum | reverse complement strand
AGATCGTACGGGACGATCAGACAGTTATCTCCTATTGTGCACATAGAACGAATAGGAACTGGCTTGAAAAATTTTCTAAGTCCTATTCATCTGGGACGAAATTAAATATCGTCCAGGACGATCTGATCTCTGTAAAATTTTCGTCCAGACAAAATTAATTATCGTCAGAAAATGAGTTGCCCTGTGTAAAATATTTTTCTAGACAAAATTAATTATCGTCCAGGACGATCTGGTCTCTGTAAAAATTTCATCCAGACGAACCAATTTTTGTGCAGACGATTAACCGACTTAGAACGGTTTTCAGCAGTTTCTAGAACCGACTTAGTAATAACCGTTCGTACCGGACAAACTTAGTTTGTACAGGACGATCAGCGTGTATGAAGATAATTCGTACACATATACAAATAGGGTCGTTTCAAAGCG
>NW_021520030.1:0-314 GCF_001605985.2 Dendrobium catenatum | reverse complement strand
TTCATGCATTGTAAGTTTAAATAACAACACTATTTTGAAGGGAAAGAGGATCAACAACGTCTACATGCTTGATTTAAATAACATTGAATGTGCTGCTTCTTTTTGCTTATAAACTGTGATTAATGATTCTTGGTTGTGGCACCGGAAACTTTGTCATGCAAGTATGAAATCCCTTAGGAAAATGACCCAAAAAGACATAGTTAGAGGTGTCCCCAAACTTAAGTTTTCAAAAGATAACCTTTGTGATGCCTGTCAACTAGGAAAGCAAGTCCACTCAACCTTTCACCCCATTAAGGAAATTAGCACCTCTAGAC
>NW_021520029.1:0-264 GCF_001605985.2 Dendrobium catenatum | reverse complement strand
TCTCCAGCAACATTCCCTCCAGAAGATGTCACCTCGTTCGAGTTATCAACGACCACGTCGAGACACAGAAATAGAAGATCTTCAACAAGAAATTACCGAACTCAAATTAAGATTGTCAAGGATTGAACGAAGATCCTTACTAACCGATGAGAATGATGAGGGCATTTCAGATGATCAGATCTCTTCCTCGGTCGAGTTCAAATTTGAAGTATTTGAAGATTCGTTGCCGAAATCATCATCTTTGCCTACCTATGATGAACCTGT
>NW_021520028.1:0-801 GCF_001605985.2 Dendrobium catenatum | reverse complement strand
TCAATGCTTGCCAATGCATTCATACTAGATTTTCCATAACACCGATTGAATAGGCTAACCTTGTGCATATCATTCTATGCATTAAATTACCGACAAAGTTGTATGTAACCTCGTCCGTATAGAAATTCCTCAGTGCAGTATCAGTTGTTAAGCTAAAATGAGAAGCCAGAAGTGTTTTTACTGCCTAGCTATATTGCTTTTCAAACTTGTCTCTTCCAATTATTGCTTTTGTGAGTAGGACATTTTTCTCTCTCCTCTAATTTTGTATTATTAAAATTTTACTAGTTGTGCCCATATCCATCATCTCAAATTCCAGACCCAACTAATTCTTGAGATGACAGATTTATGATTTTCATTTTCATCAATATGTCATCAATATAGAGCAGACCATACACCAAACATTACCTTCAATTGATCTTATGACGTAGACACAGCTATCCAACTTGCACCTTATGAAACCAATTTGCTCCATTAACTGATCAAACCCAATATAACATTATCTAGATGACTGCTTCAGACCATAAATGAATTACTTCAAGAAACAAACTTGATTTTGATATCTTTCCACAAAACTCTCAGGATGTTGAATATCTCCTCCACATCTCCAAATAGAAAGGCAGTTTAACATAAAATTGATCGAGCTCTAAATCAAATTTAGCAATTATGAATACCATTATTCTAATGAATGTTTGTTTTACCAGTAACAATATACTTGATTTAGATCTAATCCCTCTTTTTTATTTAAAGCCATTGGCAAACAACCTTGTCTTAAATTGAGGCATTTCAATACCAAGATTTTCA
>NW_021520027.1:0-296 GCF_001605985.2 Dendrobium catenatum | reverse complement strand
TTGTAGTTAATTCCCAAACTTTATTTCTTACAAATTTATTTAATTCCTCTTGCATGGCCAATATCCAAAATTCATCAGAAAGTGCCTGATCAATATTAGTGGGTTCAATGGTTGAAATAAAGGCTGAATGATTGACTTCCTTATTTAATCCAAACCTAGTTTTAACACCCTCACTAGGTTCTCCTATGATCAATTCTCTTGGATGGTTTTTAGAAAAACTCAAATCTCTAGGCAAAAGGTTTTCTCTTTCCAAGTTTTCATCCACATTTTCTTCCAAATTTAATCTATCAATCTTT
>NW_021520026.1:0-330 GCF_001605985.2 Dendrobium catenatum | reverse complement strand
AAAGGCATGAAGATCAAATGACAAAAAGATTGGATGGCAGTCTAGTTTGGACTATTTATAGAAAAGACAAGAAAAACCACCCAAAAACTGCAAGTTTTCAATTCTGTACGCACTGGATCATCCCGTACGATAGTGGATCGTCCTGGACGATTTTACTTAAACGCTTTGAATCGACCCTATTTTTATATGTGTACAAAATGTCTTCGTACACACTGATCATCCCGTACGAACTAAGTTCGTCCGGTACGAACGATTATTACAAGGTCAGTTCTAGAAACTGCTGAAAACTGTTATAAGTCGGTTAATCGTCTGGACGAAAATTTGTTCGTC
>NW_021520025.1:0-253 GCF_001605985.2 Dendrobium catenatum | reverse complement strand
ACATCAAAGCTCCAATGGAATGATAAGGAGTTGTCACTTTAATTTAAGGGTAAAGTACTCTCAAATGTCATGCAAACAAGTGAAGATTCATGCACAAATTCATTTCAAACTTGACATGGAATTTTTGTATGATGATATTTGATTTATAACATCCATCTCAAATCATGCTTACAAATGAGCAGAGATGATCATAGTGGTGCAAGTATTGACAATGTATGATGAGCGCAATCCATCCAACATGTTAGCACACAAA
>NW_021520024.1:0-304 GCF_001605985.2 Dendrobium catenatum | reverse complement strand
GAGGTGGTAACACCTTACCACTTTCTTAGCTGCACTTTGACAACTTTATCTGACTCAGGTTCACTTGATGAACTGCCTTCTTGAGAACTAGCCTTGGTTGCCTTCAAAAAAAATATTTGGTGATTCAAAATCTCCACCCAGCTTTAAAATTTCTATTTGCAATGTTATGTTGGGCTATGATTCTGCTAGGGTTAGGAGGTTGGCACCGTTTCTTCCTTCGCTGCGAGGCTCTCCGATCGTTTCAGGGAAGATTTCTTCTTCTTCTTCTTCTTTATTTGCTCGGTGTTTTTGTTAGTTATGGAGG
>NW_021520023.1:0-219 GCF_001605985.2 Dendrobium catenatum | reverse complement strand
TAATTTGAACTAATGAAGCTAATCAAAGGTGTAAACAAAATTTATTGAGAATAAGTAATAGTTTATGCTTGGAGGAATTTGCTAAGTAAAAATTATGTAATATTTCATAATGCAAAATTCTAATTAATATGTTTGTCTTTAGTTGATATGTACAAGAATTTCTCAAGAAATGGAGAAAATTGTCTAGTATTAAACTTGCATCGCAGCACCAGAACCATT
>NW_021520022.1:0-2832 GCF_001605985.2 Dendrobium catenatum | reverse complement strand
TTATATCTTTGAGCTCAAATCAGTTCACCAATCAAACGCCAATTTTTTTTTAAATAAAATCTGTTTTAATTCTAATCAAATTAAAATCAACCCATCCATTGTATTCTAAATTCATCTTTAATAAAATTTCATTTTTTTTTTAAATCAGCCATCTTCCTATCAATTCAACTGCTCCTCTCTCTCACATAGCAATTCGCAAACTGCTTCCTCCTCTTAGGTTCTAAACCCACATATTCCCTCTCTCCCTCTCACGTGAGAAATCCAGCCCATCTCTCCTACAGTTAACAATTCCTCTCCTCTCCATACACACAGAAAACCGAACTCTCCCTCTAATCGCACGATCAGCCCGCCCCTCTCTCACAGAGAATAGTTCACACGAAGCCCTCACTTCCAAAATCTTCAAGGAAAAAGCGAACCCCTCCGACTCCCTCCTCTCCATTCGCAAGAAACAAACCCCCTGCTCACTCTCACACTCTCTCCATTCAAAAAAAAACTGACAGCCCCAAAGCAGTTCGGCATTGATCCATTCGCTCCTCTCTACAATCCCGAACTCCCTCTCAATCCCATCATTCCAGTTCGTGAAGGACCCGATCTCTTGGCAACTGGCACACCTCCAGAGCATGAAACACCTACATCCCTCAGCCGATCGAACTCCCCATCCACTGCAATTCGCAAGAAACCCCGACGACCACCCTCATCGCTTTCTGCATTCCCACGAAGCCGTCTCCCTCTCTGCAGTTCCGAACTACTTCTCTTATATGGGCTCTCATTTAATGAACCCCCTCACGCCTGCAGTTCAAAAAAGGCCCCGTCGCCTGCTCCGAGTTAACTTCACGTGAGAAGCCCGCACGCCTCCAGCCATCTCTCCACTCTCTCACGGGAGGATAAGGTTGAAGCTCCTTTACATCCATTTTTCACTGGTTTGAACCGAGCAGGACTCTTAGCCGACGTCGCCTGGAACTGTTCTTTCTCCCCTCCGATCTCCAACCTTAGAAATTCTGATCTAACATTTCTTTTCCTCGGTTAAGTTCAGGTATACTTTTTCTTCTATATGAATTTTTCATCTCTTGCCTTATCTTCCTGATTTTCTTTCTTATATATTTTTATCATTAACCTACTGATTTGATAAGAAAGATATGGAAGGGTTCAAGTTTTCTTAATTGGAAATCAAAGGAGATTTTCTTTTAATTTGCTTGCTTGAGTTATTTCATTAACAGATTTCCGTAATCTGAGAATAATTATATTTTTGTTCTATCTTTGGCATTTTTTTTTATGAAACAAATAATGGTTGCATCCATGTTCTTGGTTGCTTATGAAATTTTTGTTAGTAAAGGATTTAATGAAAGTTCTAATTATTCATGGAGGAATGATATTGATGTATACTTGTAAAATTTTTTTTTTTAAAATCAAGAATCTAGGATGATTAGTTTCTCTTTTACGATTTTGAATAATTTTGCAATTAAATCGTTTAATTTATTCTTATCAAAGTCAGATATTATATTCCTGTTTATATCTTGAGAGAAGTGTATGAAAGATTATTTGGTTTTAGAAAATCATAACTAATGATGGCTTTCTTGAAATTTGGAATGTTATGTATTTGTTTGAAATCATATGGTAAAAGTGTAGGTTTTAAAGAATGATGTTCGAGAAAGATGAAAAGTAAAATATTTGATTTTGCGGGAAATGTGTATGTACTGGAGAAAGTGGTATGTGTTAAAAAATAGTTTGTTGGGTGTTTATTTGAAAATGAGATGTATTTGCATTGAAAGGATAAGTATGTAAAGGGTGTTGTTTGAGAAAGGTGTTTGTGTGAGTTTTGAAAAGGTAAAAAAAATGGAATTTGTGTGATTTGGAAAAATGATTATGTGATATTTGAAAGGTGAAAATCGTGTGCTTTGAAAGGTGAAAAGAGAAATATGTGATTTTTTTAAAGAGTGTGTATTTCAAAAAGTAAAAAGTAAAAATGTGAATGATTTTGGAAAAGGTGATATGTATACGTGTGAAGCGTAAGTTGCATTGATGAGTGTATGTTTTGAGAGTTGATTTGTGTGGGCTTTGAAAAGTAAAAATGAAAGGTATATGTTTTAAAAATGAAAGTGTATGAAAAGGGTTTGTGAGAGTTATATCTTTGAAGGATGAAATATTTTGGACAAGAAAAATGTGTAGTTTTTGATGCATTTGTGTTGTTGAGTAGTAAAGTGAAGTTGAAATGTGTGATTTTGAAAAGTGAACTTGTGTGTGTTGAAAAGTGGAATTTGTGTGAGTTTTAGAAGAATGAAAGTGTATGGTCTAAAAAGTGTAAGAGTATTTTTTTTGAAAAGTGGAATGTGTTAAGAAGTAATACATGTTTAAAGGTATATTGAATATTTAAATGTTTAAAAGTATTCTGATAAAAAAAAAAGTGTAGAATATGATTTTGGAATGAGAGAAGTATATAAGTGTGAGAGGTAAGATTTTTGTTTTGTGAAAATTATATAAGTTTAGAAGAGTGGAAGTGAATGTTGAAAAATTATAAGATAAGTGTTGAAAGTGAAAGGATTTCAAAAGGAAAGCACAAAGCCAGTGTCCAAGCCCGAAGAAAGGTACGTCTTTACTTTTAGTAAATTTCAATTATTTCATTATTATTTATTAAATAAACTTTCTAATTCCTGTTTTCCTTGTTTTTCCTGTTTTATTTGCATAAACTGCGAGGAAATGGTACCCGATCGAGGGAAAAACAAAAGTACAAAGGAGCTAAATGACGTCAGTCGCCTTCTATCCAGCCGGGTAGAGGTGCTACGGGCGGAACCACCGGTCGTACCCCGGTGACTGTGAGTATTTCTAAACTTTATA
>NW_021520021.1:0-744 GCF_001605985.2 Dendrobium catenatum | reverse complement strand
CGATGTTCGTAAGTTGAGGAGTAAACAGATTCTGATGATTAAGGTGCAGTGGAAGCACCGAACTGCACGAGAAGCGACTTGGGAGAAAGAGTCGGACATGAGGAAGTCGTATCCGTATTTGTTTTGACTGAGTTTTGATTGGAAAATGTCGAGGATGACATTTTTTTGAAGTTGGGGAAATTGTAACAACAGTTTTGCACATATCGTCTAGGCCGATCGTGGATCGTCCCGGGACGATCAGTTCAAATTTTGTTCCAGAATCTGTACATAAGTTACAAGAAATTTTTCCTGTAGGTATCGTCCGGGCCGATCTGAGATCGTCCCGGGACGATCAGAGCATGGCACAAGACAGAGAGCAAGGGGTTTTTGAAAATTAATTATCGTCCTGTATCGTCCTGCGAAATCGTCCCAAGACGATGTCAAATTGGTCAGATCGTCCAGGACGATCGTGAGATCGGCCAGGCCGATCAGAGTATTATTTAGCTGAAATCAGTCATTTTGAAGAGAGAGAAAAATCAAAATAATAAATATCTGATTTTTTTAGGAGAGAGAAGTTCGAGGGCAAAAGTGGAAAAGTGGATTTGTGGGCGACGCCGGACCGTTTTCGTCCGTCGAGACTGTTCAGGAAATTGGTGTACGTAAGGTAAGGCACATTCCGCCTTTCTCAATTTTCAGAACGGTGAAGTTTTAACGAGTTTTCTGTCCGGATTTCATTTTCGTTAGCAAATTTTGTCCGTATTTTCC
>NW_021520020.1:0-286 GCF_001605985.2 Dendrobium catenatum | reverse complement strand
ATGTTTGAATATGAGAGAACAATAAGATCATAATTTTCAAAACAAAGCAGATAAATTATTATTTTTTACATTTGGAGAACCAAACTGCATTCAAATTGAGATTTTTTGACCGTATAAAATTACCTACTAAGAATATATTTGTAAAATTAAGAATTTTCAATTAACAACAGGTTTTCGTTTGACTATTTTTTTTCTTGTTTTCTCATAAATTTTAGAAGATTTTATTTGAAAGAACTTTTTGACTGATTTTAGCATTAAGAAAAATAATTATTAAAAAATAACCTGT
>NW_021520019.1:0-218 GCF_001605985.2 Dendrobium catenatum | reverse complement strand
TAAACGAAGTCTTAAATGATTGCGGAAAAGCTTAGATGACCTTGATTTTATCTATTGAAATTGGGGATTTTTTTTAGAGCGACGGGTACATTTGAGTTATTAAGTTAAATTCACATAAATAAATCAAAGACTTTTTAATTATTAATAAAACTCTCAACCAACATATCAAAATGAATAGTGTGAAATTGAGGAACTTTAATAACTCGCTTCCAAGCACA
>NW_021520018.1:0-214 GCF_001605985.2 Dendrobium catenatum | reverse complement strand
TATAATATATTATTATCATAATTATTTATACATTGATAATTTAATATATAATTATATACAAAAGGATTGAATTATTGATGATAATCTAAATCAATCCATAATAATTAGATATTGCTCAAATTTATAATTAAATATTATTAGTAAGATCCATCAGGATTAAGAAGCCAAAATTCTTATTTGGATTAATCAATATGAAAATATCAAAGTTGTAGGT
>NW_021520017.1:0-291 GCF_001605985.2 Dendrobium catenatum | reverse complement strand
ACTATATACAAGTTTTATACACACTATGTTCAAATTTCACATGCAATATACAAGTGTTATACACATTATGTATAAATTTATTCACGATATGTAGAAGAATTTTCCACAGTATAAATAAAAATTATATACACTACGTATAAGTTTTTATATACTATAGATAAGCATTATATACGTTATATACATGGTATGTATAAGTATTATACACTCTATGTACAAGTTTATACATGTTATGTACAAGCATTATACACACTATATACAAGTTTATACAAGTCTTATAGATGCTATGTACAA
>NW_021520016.1:0-354 GCF_001605985.2 Dendrobium catenatum | reverse complement strand
ACGGTTTTCTTTCTCGTTTTGTTTTTAGGGTTGTGTCCCTTGGGATTATTTTACTTGGCTTTAATTTTCTTGTAATTTTATTGTGTAGGCATTGAGAGTGATGCATGTGAGATGAGCAGAAAAGGAAAGAGTGAGAGAGAATAGAGATATGTATTTTTTAATTTCTCCAAAATTTTCATGGTGGATTTTTTGGTGTGGTGTAGCTCCGTTTTTTTTTTTCCTATTTTGAGTTTTTTCATATTAAATCCTAGTATACTTTACCTTTTCGCTGCTTTTACTTTCTTTCTTGTTTCGTCAGTGTGGTGTTTACTCCTCATCTTTCCCCAAAAATTTCAAATATATTTGAGATTTAAT
>NW_021520015.1:0-1604 GCF_001605985.2 Dendrobium catenatum | reverse complement strand
TAATATCTTCTCGGACCACTGGGGTGTTAATCAGCTTTTTAAGCTGTCTATTTCTTCTTTGCACCCTCCAAGCTCCACCCGATTGGATTAAAGTTAACTTTGATGCGGCACTTTTAAACTCAAATGAAGCTAGAATTGTTGGAGTTTTTAGAGATCATAATTCTACTTGCTTTTGGGTTCAAATGCATTGATTGGGACATTGTTTTTTTCGAGCTATTGGCTTTCCAGGCTTTGAAGATGGTTCTTCAAGATTGGAAATTTGATGCTAAAGGGATTATTATTGAAGGAGATAATTATAATGTCACTAAATATTTACAAAATTCATTGGAGAAAGCCTATAATAAATGGGACAATAACTCGGTCGAAGACTTGTCTTTCTTGAAGGACACTATGGATTTTTTATTTCATTTTGCTCATAGGGATTGTAATAAGTTAGCCGATTTCTATACTAACTTAGCTTTATGAGGGAATTTTTTTTGGGAAGATCAAGATTGTAATAAGATTCCTCCTTATTTTCTTTCTTTGCTTAAGGAGGATTGTGATAGTTTATCTATCAAAAAAAAAAAGATGTATTGTACGGTTGACAAATGTCTGCACCCATACAAGAAAATGTTTTGATATTAAAGTGAAGAATATTTGCCTTGTACAACAGACGGAACTTCATAAAACCAGATATAATTAACCAAATTACTTAAGCTTCAAAATCAAAATTAATAATTTGGCATTCCCCATCTGAATTAATCAACACATCTGATCCAATTTCTTCTCTGGGTCCATAGAGTTTGATAAAGCTAATGATGACGATCTAAACTTTTTTTTTTACGTTTGCAATCTAAGCATACAAAACTATAAACCGACATAAAAAATAGGATGCAAAAAAGCATCCAACAAATGCTCTAATCATAATCTGACTGATAGAGATTCCAAAATTTTAATCCATAAGATTTTGAAATGTATCAAGTCCAATTCAAATTAAGAAATTAAAAAAAACATAGGGCCTAATTGGTAGCCAATTTTAAGCAGGATTTATCCCAGGTTTACCGTAAATCCTGCCAAACGGTTTTAGAGGGTGTTATAAATCTAAGTGGTTGTTTGGTTCCCTGAAAAGAAAATACATTGTAAAGTAAATGCAATGTAAAGTAAATGCAGTGCATTCTGAATACTTTGAGCCTGTTTGGTTGTTTGTAAAATAAACGCAGGAGAATTATTTCCTTTGTTTGGCTAGGTAGATCTAGATTAAAGTAAAAGCAGTTTTTTTGGAATAATTTATTTTGGCATTATAACTACTGTATTTATAATAATTAGAATTATTTGGTCTTCTAAAATGAAATCAGTGTATTCATTTATTGCACGATCTTATTATAAATTTTTTTAGATTATAAGATATAAAATTCTGCTGTGTATTAATTTAACAGTATGCTGAAATAGACGAAAATATACTTGTGATAGAGAGAACTTTTGATTTTAATTTCTTTGAAAATTTAAATTTTCCAAGTAATGTTTTTACAACAAAAATATGCAAAAAAATTAACTTGATAACTTGCATATGATCAGGGCATCCCATTTCCTAACTCAATTTCATGGAAGAGACCAGCCTACTGACA
>NW_021520014.1:0-242 GCF_001605985.2 Dendrobium catenatum | reverse complement strand
TGACTCGAACCAAAATTGACTCGAATCGAGCCAAATTCAGGCTCGAGCCTAACCCGGTCTGAGCCAAATTTAACTTGATTCAGCTCAATTTGAGCCTACCAAAGTGTCATTTGACTTTCTAATTTATTTGAATTTATTCCCTAAATCCAGTAATCGCATCAACGGCCACGATCGAACGAGATCGTCGTTTCAGCCCATATCTCGTGTCTCAGGGATCTTCTGCAACTCGGGCAGATTTCGAG
>NW_021520013.1:0-308 GCF_001605985.2 Dendrobium catenatum | reverse complement strand
AATTAATCTCCTAATCAATGAGAATTGAAACCCTCTTCAATTGACTTCTAAATTTGTCTTAATTTAGTCTTTAGGTAAAATCAAAGGTTAATCAGTTTTAATTAATTAAAAAATCATTAAAAATCCCAAAAGGTCTTTAAACACTTGATGATCTGTCCTTAGATCATTTATGACCTTTGTAACTGATCTAAAGAAGTTTGGGACTAATTTGGGTTCAAACCCTTAAGTATCCCCTTAGTTGTAATAATTTGGTAATTCCTACGAATATATGAAACTTCCAAAATTCACTATTAATTATAGAAAAATTC
>NW_021520012.1:0-284 GCF_001605985.2 Dendrobium catenatum | reverse complement strand
AATTAATTGTGGGAAGAAAAGGGAGAACTTATTTTGTGTGGACACCGAATCATTCGGAGGTGAATCAGAGCACACCATATCACCTGTTACATAGCGGGTACACAGCAAGGGGGATATGTGGCGTGCTCTAATTTGCCTCCGGACGACGTCCGGTGTCCGCACAAAATAATTTTTCAAGAAAATGATTTATTGAAAACTGCGATTAACACACAAAAAAATGATATTGAACTTCTTCTAAACTGGGGATCGATAATACCATGTCAAAAAAGTTATAATAGCAATGC
>NW_021520011.1:0-329 GCF_001605985.2 Dendrobium catenatum | reverse complement strand
AACCCTTTGCATGGCTCAAATCTCACACCCATTGGACTTAGTTGGCTAGGTTGACCAAGTCAATCATTGACTTGGTCAACCCAAGTCATAATTGGTCGATTATGACCTATTAAAGCCCAATTAAAGGCCCATTTAATGCCAGATCGATTCCAAACGTTTTGGAATTCAAACCCACGGCCTAATTCCCTCCTTTTTCCCTCCTAATTCACTGAGGGTCGATCCAAGCCGTTGATCAAAGGATTTGAGCATTTAAATAGTGATTTTAGGGTTCCAATCAAGGGATCTTGCAAATTATTCCCCCTAAGCCCGAGATTTTTCGTGGAGAGCTT
>NW_021520010.1:0-213 GCF_001605985.2 Dendrobium catenatum | reverse complement strand
AATTCTTAATATATTAATATTTAAATTCTAACCTAAATCTCCCTTTAAGCCTTAACAAATCTAAAATTTTATATAATTTTAACTAAGAACCCAGCCTAGGATCTACCCCAACCACACGACCTTCTATACAGACTTTAGATGGTTTGCTAGGATGATCAAATCTAGATTTAGGCTAGGCTGGTATTTACTTTTTTATTGTGTGTTGGATTTTTT
>NW_021520009.1:0-270 GCF_001605985.2 Dendrobium catenatum | reverse complement strand
AAACTTCATCGCTTTCAGACCCGAAAGATTCAGAATCTTACTTGTGCGCCTTTAGTACAATTGTTTTCTCATATTTCTTCTCACCTGCATCAAGATTTTTTTGATTCACCCCTTGCTCGTAAGCAATGAGTGAGCCAAGTAAGTTATCAATGGAATAGGTATTCAAATCCTTAAATTCAGTAATTCTAGTGATTTTTGCATAATAAGACGAAGGCAAGCATCTCAAAATCTAGTTAACTTTTTCATAGTTCAAAAGTTCTTTTCCTAGTG
>NW_021520008.1:0-221 GCF_001605985.2 Dendrobium catenatum | reverse complement strand
CTCCGTTAGAGCGGCCTCCATGAGAGCGTTCTTGATGAGAGCACCTTGCGTTACGCACGTGAGAGTTTTCACCTTGAGAGCGTTCTTTCGTAGAGCGCCCTCCCTGAGAACGCCCTCCTTGAGAGCGGTCTCCCTGAGGACGTCCTCATCGGTAGCGTTCTCCCTGTTGCGCCCTCGTTGAGAGCGCTCTCCCTGGAGAACGCCCTCCTTGAGAGCGGTCT
>NW_021520007.1:0-259 GCF_001605985.2 Dendrobium catenatum | reverse complement strand
TTATATTTGGGCTAATTTTGTGCCTCTTTTCAATTTGCGAACCATTACCTATTCTTTCAATTTTTGTACACTTGTATATTTCTCCTTTTTTTTATAATTGATCTTTCCAAAACAAATAATCTAAGAACTCAAACTTCTCTAAGTACAAAGAAAATTATATTAAAAAATGAATTAAATAATAATAAGATATCAAAATTGAAATAATAGCATTAAACTTATGTATATCTAGAAAGAACATGAAATTGATAGACTTAATTTG
>NW_021520006.1:0-233 GCF_001605985.2 Dendrobium catenatum | reverse complement strand
TAGCTTTTGCCTCGAGATTCGTGCCCGATTAAGCTAATTTTGTGACGACGTATCAAAAATATTAAAAAAAATCGATGCACAAATATCCATTCTATTTTAGGTCTCTAATATATTAAAATAAACAATTCCTTAATATGAAAATACAATGATCCATATTTCATATTAATTAATATTTATATTAAAAACATCATTAATATTAACTTATTTTAAAGTAAATCACACACACACATATA
>NW_021520005.1:0-307 GCF_001605985.2 Dendrobium catenatum | reverse complement strand
ACAGATATTCAGCACACAAACATAAGATAAAATAACACCAAGATATTTATGTGGAAAACCCTAGAAAGGGAAAAAAACAACGGGGTCACGCCCAGTTGAAAAAGTTACATTAGTGTTTGTTTGAGATACAAGAGGCTGACTCGTCCGTAAAATTTAGGACGATCAGATTACAATGAATCACTTCTAGATTGAAATCAAGATAAAATGTTGGGTAGAGTTCCGGCGTCACTTGAAAATCGGGCGAAATTCTTGCATCAGGTTGAATTATGGCGTCTCTTGGGCGTTGGGAAGATTTCTGGGGTCACTT
>NW_021520004.1:0-281 GCF_001605985.2 Dendrobium catenatum | reverse complement strand
CATTGGGAGAGAACTCTTGAGGAGATTTTAGAGTTTGTGAGAGAAAGGAGAAGGTGGGCTTGGTGAGGGAGAATGAGTGTGAGGGAGATCACACGGTTGCTCCGAGCTTGCTGCACTTTGCTCCTCCTATGGGCCGAGAAGATCTTATAGGAGGCTTTCTTAGGATGAGACTCTTCTACATCCGTGTCCTCTAAGGTACTCTACCTTCTCCAGGAAGGAGAAAAATGAGAAGGTACGCTACCATCGCCAGAAGGGTGAGAAAAGTGCTTGGCACTTCACCA
>NW_021520003.1:0-378 GCF_001605985.2 Dendrobium catenatum | reverse complement strand
GAATGATATCAGACAACGGTACTCAACCTATAGTAAGAAGTTTTACGCAATCATTCAATCCCTTAGGTATTAGAGACACTACTTGCTACCACAAGAATTTGTTATATTTTCGGACCACGAGGCCTTGCACTATATTAATTCGCAAAAAGAAACTCAATACTCATCACAATAGCTGAGATGTAAGAATACACTTATACAATTAGGCACAAAGTAGGATCGAAAAATAAGACTGTCGATGCACTAAGCCGTCGGATGATAATTACTCATGAAAAGAGGACTGAAGTGATAGGTTTCGAGCGACTTAAAGAAGACTATTTGGACTGCCCGGACTTTAAGGAAAGCTATTCTGCATTGTCGACTAGATGTGAACAGATTGTA
>NW_021520002.1:0-202 GCF_001605985.2 Dendrobium catenatum | reverse complement strand
TTTGAAGTTAGGAGTAAGCATCCCTAGTGGCATCCTACTCTTTGTCCCGAGGAGAAGTATAAGCATCCATAGCGACATCTTCTCTTCATTAAATTTTAAATCTTAAATCCGTCTTTAGGTATAAGTCCTCCTACGGCTCCCTATTGACATCTTTGAAGTTAGGAATAAGCATCCCTAGTGGCATCCTAATTTTCATTCCGAG
>NW_021520001.1:0-687 GCF_001605985.2 Dendrobium catenatum | reverse complement strand
TTGATCGCACAGCCAGGATGGGAATTTGTGAGAGACTCATCTGGATCATGTCGATCTCTATTAAATCCCAGTTGTACCCTGACACTTGATCCCACGGCAAGGATGAAATTCGTGAAAGGCTCACCTGGATCATTCCAATCTCATTCTATATTTGAGTGGCTAATTTATGAAGGATTATATTAAGGCAATTATGCATGATTCTGTAGTTATTTGTTTCTTTATTAAGACAGCTTGTATAGATCTATAAATATGGATAGTTTTGTATAATAAAATAAGGCTTTTCCCTCTCCAATTCTCTGAATTTAACATGGTTTCAGAGCCTTCCTTGCCTTGGCCAGAATTCTGTGTTTTTTAACTACCAGACTTTCTTTCCTCTATAAACAAAAGGGAGTGTATTCCTACTTGTTCCAACTGAGAGGGGGAGAGTGTCTCATCTTGCGGTATCTTTGTTTGATTGAGAGAGACAAATGTCTAGTGCATCTCGTCTGGAGGAGTCGAGTGAGAACCCCACAGTCTCTGTTTTCGGTCGAGAGAGACAAACATCTTGTAAACTCCTCTCGAATCCGTGTGATCGAACGTGACGAGAGAGGCGTGCAGCCAGAAGATTCTGCACATGTGCTGGGAGCTGATTGAGCGGGATTACACAATGTTGCGTGTGATCAAGGGCAAGTCGGTTCTTGTGTTCTT
>NW_021520000.1:0-252 GCF_001605985.2 Dendrobium catenatum | reverse complement strand
ATATAATTATTATACTGTACAACAACAACTATACACATTTAAAAAAAAAACTAAATAACTATTACTTTTTTTTTCAAGAGAAAACTGCTGCAGCTTGCCCAGCAATTTATTTTAAATAGCTATTACTTTAATATTTATTACTTAAAGCAGGCCTCTTTTTGAGACCAAGTCCATAATTTCTCCAAAAAAAGATCAGTGGTCCGTAGACTCCACACTTTCTTTCTTCCATGATCACAAATATGGGTGCTAAGT
>NW_021519999.1:0-1082 GCF_001605985.2 Dendrobium catenatum | reverse complement strand
AGAGTATCGCCCTGGATGCAAAGCTGGATGATTGAAAGTTGGCTTGATCGTCCAGGCCGATCTCATGATCGTCCCGGCCGATTAGTTCAAATCAGAGAAAAATCGTCTAGAGAATAGCCGTGGATACGAGCTGGCCGATATTTATCGTTCTGATGTAACTTAAAGTTTTTGACGGGATCGTCCTGGCCGATCCTGCGATCTTCCAGGACGATATGATCGTATCAATCATCCCTAATTACTCCTTTGATTTCCTGATCAATTAAGGCATAATTTGAGAATTTCGTCCAGACCGATCAATCATCGTCTTGGCCGATAATTTAAAAATATAGTATAACTTAATTATCTATGGCGGCAACTTATTTCTGTTTTGAGCTTATCATCCTGGCCGATACACGTATCGTCCAGGCCGATATGTTAATGACGGCTGCCTTAATTAAGAATCCTTATGTAAACTTTCTGTTTTAAGCCTGATCGTCCAGGCTGATGTAAAAAATCATCCTGGCCCATATGAGTAAAAATAGAAATTCTATGTCTCTCAAGTGTGTGTGTGTAGGGTTACTTAGCATCAGTCTCTTTGACCATTACAAGTAGACTCAAGAAGAGAAAAACAAAGTACAGACTGACTCAACCCTAGACCTACGCAATCTTGAACTGGCTTCATCTGTTCGTCTAATTTTTGATTCCTGAAAAGTTAGAAGCAACAAGCAGTCCAAGAGAATCAACAGTGTTTGTCAATCATCAAAACAAAAAGTCATAAAAATAGATTTGCAACACCAACCAAACCCACCTCCACCACCATCTAATCAGGATCCTCCATTTTAGATTATCTTTGTATTGTAGCTTTTTTTTATCTTAGTGTTTGCTCCTCTTTTTGGTGCTGTCAAAAGGGAAAGAAGGTTGTTGTAGTTTGTTCTATGGTTAAATGCATTTATTTTTATTTCATACTGCATTTTATTTTTTTTCTTGTTCTCATGTTTAAATAAAATTAAAAAAATGCTATTAACACTTGCTTACAACAAATATTATTTGACATCATAAAAAAGGGGGAGATTCTTGCAACCCATGACCCCGAGTTTGAGATT
>NW_021519998.1:0-324 GCF_001605985.2 Dendrobium catenatum | reverse complement strand
AGGCCACAGAACCCAGGAAAAGTAGCCACGGGACAGCCAACCAGGGGAGAAACCAAGGGGGCGAAAGGGGACTGAAACTAGCAGCCAGGGAAGAATCTAAAGGGGCACAAAGGGGGACCGGGATAGCATCCAAGGAAATGGAATAGCCCATGGGAAGGAGAGCCAGCAGGGGAAAAATCGAAGAGACACAGGGAGAGGGGGAAGTAACCAAGGGGAGGAAATCAAAGGGCCAAAAGTTAGGGGGGGATGCACCAAATAAATCCTCAATTAATTTTAGATTTATGAGCTGAAAGAGTAGAGACTAAGCATTTATGAGCTGATTTT
>NW_021519997.1:0-431 GCF_001605985.2 Dendrobium catenatum | reverse complement strand
TACATCGGCTTGGACGATCGGGCTCAAAACAGAAGTTCTAATCAGGGGTTCTTAATTAAGATAGCCGTCATTAGCTAATCGTCCTGGACGATACTTGTATTGGCTTGGATGATATGCTCAAAACAGAAAGATATTGCCGCCATAAATAATTAAGGTTTTCTGTACTTTTTGCAATCGGCCAGGACGATAATCAAAATTATGCCTTAATTAATCAGAAAAATCAAGGAAATAATTAAGGATAATTGATACGATCACATCTTCATGGACGATCGCAGGATCGACCAGGACGATCTATTCAAAAACCTTAGTTTTTTCTGGATAATGAAAATCGGCCAGCACAAATTTAGGGTGATGCTCTGGACGATTTTCCTATGATTTGAACTGATCGGCCTAGACGATCGTTAGATCATTCTGGAGGATCAAGCTGTTGC
>NW_021519996.1:0-225 GCF_001605985.2 Dendrobium catenatum | reverse complement strand
TACATATTCAAACTTGAGCTTCAAAAGTATATTATAAGTAAATGCTTTAATATACCTCAGTTCACGCTCCTCAGCATCTGTCAGCTTAACACCTTCAAAGATATACTCATGATCAATTATATCATCCCTGTTATTGATAACAAGTATCCAGAATT
Organism: Dendrobium catenatum; assembly: GCF_001605985.2. NCBI lineage: Eukaryota > Viridiplantae > Streptophyta > Magnoliopsida > Asparagales > Orchidaceae > Dendrobium > Dendrobium catenatum. Next base: position 70 of record NW_021519996.1, on the reverse strand, counting down.
AGGTCTAAAGGTAGCAGCAGTAAAATAGTACCAATTAGGATTTAAGATAAAGAGCAAAATAACTAACTAC
>NW_021519995.1:0-226 GCF_001605985.2 Dendrobium catenatum | reverse complement strand
GGTCAGCTCTTCTTTCTCTCCTATCTTCTCTGCGAGGATTTGGCCTCCAGATTTCTTTTCCTTTTCGCTGGGACCTTTCGGCGACGGATCCCTGAACCAAAAGTTCAGGTGTCACGTCCCGATGCTCACCGTGTGGAGTATAGTTTCTTTCTCTTCTCTCCGCCGCAAGGGATAGGCGTTCCCTTGGCGGAGTTCTTCTGGCTTCAATTATCAGGGGCTGCTGATA
>NW_021519994.1:0-295 GCF_001605985.2 Dendrobium catenatum | reverse complement strand
GGTGTATAAGGACATAGGGGTGTCAATTCGGGTCAACGGGTCGGGTTCGGGTCAAACCCGAAATTGACCCGGCACTGTTCGGGTCAACCCGAACCCGACCCGATTTGGATTCGGGTCAACCCGACCCGACACGAATGACCCGAAGTTTACCTAAAATTGCTAGTTTTCGGGTCAAAAATCTGGTCAATCTTTGATTTTCGGGTCAAAATTGGGTCAAAATGGGTCAATCTCGGGTTTCTGAGTCAAATAAGAGTTTTCGTGTCAATTTCGGGTCATTTTCGGGTTGCTGGGTCAA
>NW_021519993.1:0-2344 GCF_001605985.2 Dendrobium catenatum | reverse complement strand
ATGGAGAACTTTGAATCCGCCCATATTCGCCTCACTAGTTCTCGTGATAGTTTGGTATATAATGTGAGGTGATATAGAGAGATGGACTCACAAGGTTTCATATGATGTTAATAGATGTTAACTCCAAAGACCCTGTAAGCTTGCTCAAATCTGTTAAAATCTCCGGACTGTTTCGAAGCAAAGTACATCAGGCAACCGGTTTGGTGAAGGATGGGGCCGTGAAATTTTAGAGACTCGCGAACGAGAGATTGGGGAGGAGGGAGGAAGAGAAGTGGTGTCTCTTGATCCAGGGTCGACCTCCACTGATGAAGCGTTGGCTTGCTGTTTCTGTTCCATTCTTTGACTATGTCGTCTCAGTAGTTACTACGTAAATGACCTACATGAATGTCCGAACGAATAAGACTGAATCATACCATTCGAGAAAGTATAATTTCGAGAATGATCATTAATGAATAAAATTTTTAAGAATACATAATACCATAAGAAAATAGTGAGTAATTTCAAAAATAATTCATGTAAAAATGTTATGTAATATTACGATACATCTATAGTAGCATTTTTAATGAGTAATCTATATATTAGGTTATCTCGAAGGCCTCTCGCGCTCTAATTTCTTATCTTTTTTTATTTTTATTCTAGCAAGTCTCGGCGACTTTTTGAAAATGAGTGAGAATGAGGCAGTAGGAGGTTATTAGATTCTGATTAATTAAACCGCATAATTGGTTACAATTATATACTAGTAGAAGGATCTACTAGAATACTCCAATAAACCATCCCAACTATGGTGTGGCGCCAACGTATTTCAGTGACTGGCTAAATGCGCTTGAGACGGTTCATACACACTAGTCCTACATATAATGTAATACGTTGCGAGCGTACCATCCAAGGGTTTCCAGTAGGTGTTGGAGTGTGTTCTTCAGTTATGTTTAAGAATTGTTTAGGAGCTTTCTCTCTATTGTTGTGCATCTTGGCCTTTGCAACGACGCGCGAGTGTGAGCTAAAAAGGTCCCCCCTGCAAAGGTTTTCTGCTATCTATGCTGGACATATATGCCTAATATCACGGGCTTACTAATGCTGCTGAAATCCTTGTAAGAGGGGTTCGTGTTTGAAAGGTGTCCACAACCTAAAGCCCCAGTCACCAAAAGAATTAATGTTGATAAGAATCTTTGTGGTGACTGTAAACACCACCACCCTACCTAAGGAGATGTTACACCTGGTAGGGAATGATTTTGAGGCCTCCTCATCTGGGAGGAAAGGCTCCCTAAAGACAGAGAAGGAAGTTGAATGCTGAGATACAAGCTCCGCAGCATCAATAACTCCTTATCTACTCCATCGAAGAGAGCATGTTTCTGTCACAGCCTCGCTACGCTTAGGAGAGAACAGATACCATTCTGACCTTCTCCAACAATTCACCGCCAACGGCTACGCCGGTCACCTCACCGGCGCCTCTACCTCCCCCACCGATCACACCACCTCCGCATTCACCCGATGGCAACTGGTGGATAACAATTTACTCTCCGCCCTCTTCTCCACCATATCACCGTCAATTCTACCATACGTCATTACGACCAAGACCGCCCACGAAGTATGGCAAGTTCTTGAACGTCGGCTCCAACCAACATGTCGCTCTCGCGTCATACAGCTCAAAAATGAGCTCCACCACGTTCAGATGAAAGATCTTACGATGCAACAGTATCTCAGCCACATCAAAAGCATCGTCGACAATATTGCGGCCTCCGGCTCCACCGTAGATCCGGAAGACATCATCATCCACATTCTCAATGGCCTCCCCACCACATACAACTCTTTCAAAGCTGCGATCCGCACCTATCCCGTAACCCTTAATTTAGATAATCTTTACTCTCTTTTGTGTAGCGAAGAAATAAACGTCTCTCAAGAACAAGCCAAAGAAACACTTCTGACTGCTAGCAACACCGCCCTTTACACCTCTTCCTACAACACTCAACGCGGAAACAAATCCAAGAAATACTTCAAGCCCAAACAGCCTCTGCAAACTCAACATTCGCCTATCTCTCAGGCTCAGCATACCCCACCGTCTGCCACAAGAATCACTTGCCAAATCTGTGGGAAAGCAGGTCATATCGCCATTAACTGTTGGCATAGATGCAACTTCAAATATGCTCCAACTTCTTCCTGATCTCAGCAAGCTCTCAGCGCACAAACTTCATCCAACAACGCCGCCGACTGGATTCTTGACACGGGCGCGTCCGCTCATCTCACGCCTGACATTCACAATGTTCAATATCCGACCTCCTACTCTGGTCATGACAGTGTCTCCATAGCAACTGGATCAACGGTACCCATCCACCATTCCGGCCAAGGT
>NW_021519992.1:0-437 GCF_001605985.2 Dendrobium catenatum | reverse complement strand
ATTTTTAATCATCTTATCAAAAATAAAATATTAATTTGTTTATTTTCATATTTTGAAATAATTCTAAAAACTATCATAAGAATACATTAATAAAATAAAAGATTTTTTAAAATTATGATATATAAAATCCAATATCTTAAATATTTATTAAATTGTAATTTTTTTAATCTCGTATGTATCAAATGGGATTATTTTGTCATTGAAAATCTTAAAATGATTCTTTAATTTAGGTTTGTAACTTCTTATACAAGATAGGTGATTAAGGTTTCGTTTGTGATGGCTTTCTTATTGCTTTTTAAAGCAACTTTTCTGTACAAAAAAATATATATATTTTTTTACAAAAAAACTGTTTTAAAAAGCAGTAAAAAAGCCTTCCCAAACGAAGCCAAAGATTATATCTATAAGCATGTAATTTAAATTTTGTGTGAATTACAAGC
>NW_021519991.1:0-255 GCF_001605985.2 Dendrobium catenatum | reverse complement strand
TTTCTGCAGGTGGCCACACTCGTGCAGGGCAGAAAAAAGGGGCTAATTATTCAATAATTTTATAAAATGCTATAGGTGCTTCAGCTGCTTAGCCCCCAAATGAAAAAGAGTGTGGCCAAGTGTGGCTAATTGATTTAATTTAAATGCAAATATATAACTGCTTGGGATGAATTTTATTATAAACTGCTTAGGATAACCCTGCAGGTGGCCTAGATTTTTCTTTACCTTTCTGTGAAATGTAATATAATGTAAATG
>NW_021519990.1:0-214 GCF_001605985.2 Dendrobium catenatum | reverse complement strand
TTGGTACATAATTTGCTATAATTTATTCTTATATTAAAAAAATAATAATGGCATGACTAGTAAGTCTAGTATCATTAATTGGGATATTTTGGTACATAATTTGCTATAATTTATTCTTATATTAAAAAAATAATAATGTTAAAAGTCTATTTCATTAATAAAAACAATTAATCTTGGCCTTATATATCATAAAAGAGTTATTAGGTCTTGTTAG
>NW_021519989.1:0-753 GCF_001605985.2 Dendrobium catenatum | reverse complement strand
CAAATCATAAATACCTTGTAAAATGAGGACGAAATTTCTGGGTAGTTAATATGCCTTTTTCAAAATTTGCCTCGGAATATGCTTGAAGTTCGAAAGGCTTTCAAGAAAACGAAGTGTGGAAAAGTCTTGTGTCCTATTAATATTTCAATTGAGATGTGGAAATGCCTAAGAGATCAAGGAATTTTTTGAGATTACTAAGTTTTTTAATATTATTTTGATGAATAAAAAGTTGCCAGATAAGTGGAGGAAAAGTGCGTTGGTTCTTAATTTTAAGTATAAATGTGGTGCACAAGTATGTGAATTATAGATGAATTAAGCTAATGTGTCACATTAAAATTATGGGAGAGAGCAAGGTTTCATTTGAGATTGCTTTTTACTGCTCCTTAAAGCAATTTTTTTGAGCATGGCTTATTACATGATATCAATATTTCTCAAAAGTAATTTGGATTCATGTTGGGTAGGTATGCTATGGAAGCTATACATTTGTTAATATGTTTGATGGAGATGTATATTGAGAGCAAGGAGGATATACTTATTATATTTATGATAAAATTTTTTTATGTATGATTTAAGATGCTTTTCTTCGTCATCTTTCTACTGCTTGGTATCCTCACCTCAACATTTCTCACCCAAATTTTATGAGATCTCAGCAAATATTCTTATCCAGTGGCGATGGAATAGCTTGGATGGCCCGTGCATCTATGGGCAACCACTTCCTTGTTACTCTGGTAGGGAATTGATGGTTGGATCTGC
>NW_021519988.1:0-274 GCF_001605985.2 Dendrobium catenatum | reverse complement strand
CTTTACTGACAGCTGCAGCCGTCCCAAACGCACCCTTAGTTGTGAGTATTGCTTAGTTTTTGTTAAGTGTTTGCTGACTTGGTACGTATTTACTAAATATTTGCTAAGTATCCAGCAATCCGGGCGGTTCTTCTCATCTGGACTGCACAGAATAATTTCCCCTTCAAAAAGGGCTTATGGGGCACCTATTAAGCTACATCCTTTTATGGACCTCCGAAGGAGCACCGCTCGTGGGGCTCGAATGCAGAGGGTACGGCCGCACTATCCCGTAGGA
>NW_021519987.1:0-322 GCF_001605985.2 Dendrobium catenatum | reverse complement strand
GTATTTGATTTCTCTTAGTGGCTCCACTATTGAGTGTATTTAAATGTCCATTTATTCTTTTGAAAATTTATGTGTGAAAAATTTTGAACTCTAACATTTGATTATAAATCACTCTTAAGGACTGATACGATTCTTTCATCGATTGCATTATTTATCTTTTGAATCCTGATTATTTTGTGTTATGATTGTTTTACTTAGAAACAACCATTTGGTATGCATTTATTCTCTTGATATCATATATACCGTCATTTCTTGTTTGGGAGTCACTCTCCCATTCAAGTTGAGTTTGTTCACTTGTTTGGGGGCCACCATTCCATTCAAG
>NW_021519986.1:0-313 GCF_001605985.2 Dendrobium catenatum | reverse complement strand
TAGATTGAGTCGATCGACATCGATGAATCAAAAATCGTGCCTGATTTGAGTTGAGTGATAGGTTCGAGTCGATGTTACGTTAGTGGGCGTCCACCTAAGGGAAATCCTATTGGATGACGTCTATGCTAGGTTATGGAAACCTAGGAGCTAGATATTGATTCTGGGGAAATCAACCTCAAATAACGAGGTCAACAAATGGACCCCCAATAGGCATTTTAAACTTGCCAAAGTTTATCATGCGTATTGGCGTTGACCGAAATGATCAACTAGTTCCATAGTTGAAATTGAAAGTCTTAGTATATGAATTGAACGA
>NW_021519985.1:0-356 GCF_001605985.2 Dendrobium catenatum | reverse complement strand
ACAAGCAAAATTACTCGATTAAATTTCAATATTAACCAATTAAACTATCACGCCCAAAAATCTAAAGTGAACAAATTTCATATTTTTCCCTTGAGCCAAACTTATTTTATTTTTACAAATAATTTTTTTTCTTATTTTTTGATTAATAGCTAATATTTATTTACAATCATATTATTGATAACCATAGCTAATTAATTACATTTGAAAAAAATATAATTACAGTACCACTATCAATATTTACATCTCGATTTAAAAGTATAAATTCAAAGCAACATATACAATAGCCATATATTACAGACTATAATAGAATACATATAAAATCAAAGAGCTAAAAATAAAATTTAACGATAAAAATT
>NW_021519984.1:0-1694 GCF_001605985.2 Dendrobium catenatum | reverse complement strand
ATAATTAGATCATCTAGGATGATCTCGTTATCATACTGGCCGATTAATACAAAATGACACATATCATTCAGAACATCGCCATGAATGGATGTCTAGATGATGATAAAATAACTTGGTCGTCCAGGCCGATCTCCAAATCATCCAAGACAATTAGTTCAATTCAGTACATATCATCTAGAGCATCGCCCTGAATAAAGCCAGGCCGACTTTTTATCATCCAGAAAGAACTAAGGTTTGTGAATTGATCATCCCAGACAATCCTGTGATCATCGATGCCGATATAATCGAGTAATCAAACCTTATTTGCTTTCCTTAATTACCAGATTAATTTTGGCATAATTTCACGGCATCGTCCAAGATGTTGTCCTCGATGATGTCTAAAAATAAAAGATGCCTAAGTAGATCTGGTGGTTGATTCTTTTTGGTTTGAGCCTATCATCCCGACTGATTCTAATATCATCTAGGACGATGCGCTTAATTGCGACTGCCTTAATCTGGATGCCCTAATTAGGGTTTTTTTGATCGGCCATGATGATTTTTGGATCATCTCTAATGATGTGATCAAAATAGAAAACACTAATCAAATAGACAAAAAATTTGTCCCCCAAGTATGTGTGTGCAATGTTACTTAGCATTAGGATCCATAATGTTACAATGGACTCAAGAAAAGGTAAAAGACACTTATCGTACATTATAAACTGACTCAATCCTAATCTACCCAATCTTGAGCTAGTTCATTTTATAGTTTGATCTTGTGGACCTGAAATGTTAGTAGGCAAGATAGTCGTGGAAAAATCGAAGAGTTTGTTATCATTAAAATTATATTCCTGAAACTAAATTCACAATAATCTCCACCTTTTTTATGATGGCAAACAATAAAAAATAAATAAAACATGAAAAAGTAAAATAGTATGAAGAAACAACTTCAAACACTACTCCCCTTTTCGACATCACAAAAAGGAATCAAAACTAGAAAAAAAGAAAAAAAAAAAGAATAGAAGACGAAAGAGAAAATGAAAGCCCAATTTTTTTAATCAAAGCATGAATATGATAAAGTCTCCATATGATTGAATTCAAAATTTGCAAGAACATTGAGTTAACATAATCGAAATCTGAAAATGGTGGAATAGCTAATCCTGTTAACCTTAGCTCGAACTTCTCTCAGGGCAAAATCATATTTTTTAAATAAAAGACGTAACTCAAAGAAACAATTGGATAAGAAAAAGAGATTTGTTCAAAACTTAGATCCAGAAAAAATAATCTTATAGAATAATATACCAAAGTAATTTGCTACAATCATGAAATTTGAAATCAAGCCTTTGAAAATATCAAGTAACCCATGAATTCTTCTAAGATTTAACAGTTTGAAAGAGAAAGAAGCTTACTTTTTTTGGGTTCATTTTATGCCTCTTGTTAATTGATTGACACACTTTGTGAATCTTTTGATTTTTGATACACTTTATGTATATTTTAATTTTTGGCGGTCATTGTGCATCTTTTTAGTTTTTTTTTTTCATTTTGGGGCTCATTTTTAACATTTTTTGCAAGCAAGATCCCTTTTGAAACTCTTAAATACTCTTAGTTATGATTATATCTTTCAGATATTAGAGAAGGAAAACTCAGTCTCTAATATGAGGAAGAATAAACCACAAAATATAATTAAATTCATATGATAAATGTAACGATAAGATTTC
>NW_021519983.1:0-268 GCF_001605985.2 Dendrobium catenatum | reverse complement strand
ACAACTATAATGGAATTGGATGCATTGTTATGATTTTATGTGTTAAGCTTTAAGGGATTTGTCCACTTTATAGTCTTTTTATGTAGAATGGCCATTAATATATTTGCTTGAGATATTCTAAGTATCGTATACTCCTTTTCTTATTGATGCTCATATTACAACTGTGACGGTCGATAGGGGAAGTTATAATTTTCTTGCTACTTTCGCCACTATGATGAATTATTCATCCCTAGTACACTTTTTTATTTTCCATTATTTTCCTTAAATT
>NW_021519982.1:0-526 GCF_001605985.2 Dendrobium catenatum | reverse complement strand
AAAGTTAAAAGAATTTAATAAACTAAAGTATATTTTTTAAAATTTAATTAAAATAAATATAAATTTATTTTATAGAACCGATCAGTTTTATCCAACCCAGATCGGTTCAGCAGTTCATCGGTTAAACATCCATTTTTTGCTGGTTCAATCTGGTTTGGTGCAAAGCAAATTTTGTAAGTTGAATCGAACTAGCCACCCGACCGATTCACTATTGATCGGCCTGTCCGGTCCAATTTTCAAATAGTGCTCAAAGTATTTTCCATTCCGAGATATTTTGATAAGACTATGGGTAAAACTGAAATTTAATTGTACCCCGACATCTAATGCTCCCTACCAACGAATAAAAGTAAACAATACAATAGATACTTCCAGTGGATGAGATATTATTTGGCGCAGAATCCGGACATTGTTCTGCATTCGAACAATAATAAAATTGTGACATGTGGATAGCCTATGTGGAAATTGCCAATGTGGATTGTCTCCTTCAATGATAAATTTTCATCAATTTGCCTACTAACCTTCCAAC
>NW_021519981.1:0-902 GCF_001605985.2 Dendrobium catenatum | reverse complement strand
AATCATAAGTTTAAACTACTTTTTGATTAACGTAGATGGCTACATTCAGAAACCGAAATACACTTGAGGGTTACTCTATTACTAGACCTCCACTATTTGACAATATACCTTTTGATTTTTGGAAAACATGCATGTCTACTTTCTTACAATCACTTGATTATCGTATGTAGATCCTAGTCCATGAAGGTTATACAAAACCAACTAGATTAGTTGATGGAGTTAGGGTAGAAACATCTTTTGGAGATTGGACTATAGAAGAACGTGACTTATCACAACTAAATGCCAAATGTTTAAATAGCTTCTTTTATGCTTTAAAATCTGAAGACTACATGTGGGTTTTCACTTGCAAAAGTGGAAAGGACATATGGGATAGACTTTGTATAACTTATGAAGGGACTAATGAGGTTAAGCAATCAAGACTCAATATCTTTTTACATGACTATGAGTTGTTTCGCATGAAACCAAATGAATCTATTTCTAACATGTACACAAGATTCACACAAATTGTCACTTCTTTGCATGCACTTGGTAGGGAATTAACTATTGCTGAAATGGTTAATAAGATTCTTCGTTGTTTACCTACTGCTTATGATGCTAAAAGTACTGCAATTACAGAGTCTAAAGATCTAAACATTTATTCTATTGATAATGTTCTTGGTTCACTCATTGCTTATGAGCAAGGAGTAAGTCAAAGAAAGATTGATGCAGGTGAACAACAAAAAGAGAAGAATATTGCACTAAAAGTGGAAGAGTCAGAGAGTGAACACTCACAACCTGAGGATGAAGATGATATTGCATTAATGACGAGATAATTCATAAGCTTTTTAAAGAGGAAGCAGAAGAGACGCCAACGATGGAATAGAGATAAGTTTAACAGAAATGGCAAGGTTTCTAATGAAGTG
>NW_021519980.1:0-256 GCF_001605985.2 Dendrobium catenatum | reverse complement strand
TTTCTTAATCAAGTAGTCCGATTTGTCAATAGAATGAGTTTACTTTTACTTTTAAAATTTCAGAAAGGTAGCATATTCTTTAAAAAAAATGGCCAATGATGCCAAATAAAAAAAAAGGTCAATAACGCCAAATTAAGAAAGATACACAAAGTGTATTAAAAAGTAAATTCAAATTAAGCACTAATAACTTTAGAAAATTATAATAAATTCAAATTAACTTCAAAAATTATCCATAATATATTAAAATCTTTCTAAT
>NW_021519979.1:0-701 GCF_001605985.2 Dendrobium catenatum | reverse complement strand
TTGTTCAAACATTCTTAAACCTTAGCTGAAAGTTAGAGAAAGATTCAAAGAAATTTTGACCATGATTTGAAGATGAATAAAAATGATGATTTAATCATGATTTAAAAATGGTTCAATTATTATTCTAATATTGTTCCAAAGTCATTTGAATAATGATCAAAGATTATTTGATCGTTATTCAAAGATTGTTCAAATATGAGAAGAAGAACTTTTGATCATGATTTGAAGGTTTTTCAATCATAATTTAATCATGATTCAAAGATGAAGATGGTTCAAAGATAGATTTAATAAGTTAATATGTGGTATGATGTATAATATCATTTTTTGTTTAGAGTGTACACAAAACCTAAATAACTAAACATATAAAATACCTTTAGACAAAAAATTCTCTGCTTAGTTCTGATTCTTAGCCAGTACCAGATCTAGGTTGTTGGATTAGAAGATCAATTAGTTGTAAAGGTGGGGCTTCTTTAATGAAAAAAAAACACTTCTTTTTTTCCTTCCTCCTACTTATGAGCATCCTCAACTCTCCTAATCCGAGCTTCCATCTTTTTTTATTAAGCTTAAGGCCTAGTCCCTAACTTCTCATGGACCCAAACTTGGATCCTTGTAGTTCTCTGCCCTCTTGTGATCTCTGACGGTCACCTACCCTTCTATGAATTACATGGGACTCCTCACCTCCCATACCTTGATCACTTCTC
>NW_021519978.1:0-264 GCF_001605985.2 Dendrobium catenatum | reverse complement strand
TATTGGAGCAAATCAATTAAAAAAATTTTTGATTTTGTCTTATGGCTATTTTTGTCATATGTTTTCTATCTATTTTCTATTATTTTTTTGCTTGGTTTTTTTTTAATCCTTCCTTTTTAGGATCCCTATGGATTCTTTTTTTTTTTTTCTATTGTTGTCTATTTTTGTGATATATTTACTTTATTCTATTTATTGTTTTCTTTTTTCTTTTTTTTGTAATATAAAAAAGGGAGTAATATATTATTTGCATCTTGTGTTTTTATG
>NW_021519977.1:0-453 GCF_001605985.2 Dendrobium catenatum | reverse complement strand
ATTTTCTTTTCCCATGAGGTGGCTCCTTGGCTTCCTCTATGGCCTTTAGTATTTTGTGCATGTGCCCCCTTGGATTCCAGCCGACTGCTGGTTTCCCGTGCCTGGGCTCCCTCCCGTGACCATGGCCCCTTGGTTCCCGCGCGGCCTCCTTGGCTCCCGCGGCTACCACTTCAGTTCTTGGGTTTGGGATGTTTTTTCATACAAAGCATTAGTGTTTTAATTAATTGTGTTGTTTAGAATTCCTATGGGAATAAATGTATGTGTCCTTTTGTATTCCCCTTTCATACCTATAAATATGAGGGGTTGTTTATGTTTGAAGTTAGTAAGAGTGAATGAAAATGTAATTTTTGGAAAAGCTTTAACCTGCCGGTTTGCTTTGGAAATCCTGCGGGCTCTTTCCACCCTTCTTTCTCATCCCCTCCGGAAATCCTGTAGGCTCTTTCCAACCTTTCT
>NW_021519976.1:0-209 GCF_001605985.2 Dendrobium catenatum | reverse complement strand
TTTGACTGAGTTTGGATTGGATAATGTCGAGGACGACTTTTTTTTGAAGTTGGGGAGATTGTAATATCAAAATCTGCTCCAGGATCGTCCAGTTGAGAATCTGCTCCAGAATTTGCCCAGATTTGCTCCAGGTGATTTCCTATAGGCATCGTACAGGCCGATCGAGGACTTTGGCCAGGCCGATTGGCACTGTAGAAAATATCGGCCGG
>NW_021519975.1:0-448 GCF_001605985.2 Dendrobium catenatum | reverse complement strand
AAGACTTTAATCTGAATCACTTGAGTTCATCAGATTATGAGAGTTAGAATTTGATAGCTCTTTGTCCTCTGGTTGCTGAAATGGGGGTCCTCTACTACGATCTTTCTTATGGCGTGTTGAGTAGACAGAACTGCCAGCGATCCGGCCATATTTGGGCATGTTGGATCCGACCTCTTACACCCATTCAGGCTCAGACTTGAGCTATGGGAATTGCGCTTCCCAATGCTGACTTTACTAAAGTTGGTAGATTTGGAATCATCATTTGTGGTTGATGATTTTGGAGCCTACGAATATTCGGTAGTTGCTCGAGATCCCTCCTACTCACTAGAACTTTGATTCTCCAGTCATTTAGGAGAATTTTGTAGACGACGAACACTTAAACTCGTCGAACCAAATTTGCTTTCGTGCTTCCTACAGTCCTTACTGACGGGTTGACAAAGTGGGGGTT
>NW_021519974.1:0-334 GCF_001605985.2 Dendrobium catenatum | reverse complement strand
TTATTATTAGAAAATTAAATCATTTAGATTGCAAAGATTGTAAAGTTATTCTGAGTGAAAATTTATTTACCCAATATCGATTATTAGTTTTGAACTTTAAGATAAAAAGGGTATAAAATAAAAAATAAAGTAAAACGGTTTTCTAAGATTAGATGGGGGCTTTTAAAGAATATTAACAAAAATATCTTTGAGAATAAGATTTTAGCTCTTAAGATTTTATCTGTGCATGAAGATGTTAATGTTATATGGGAAAAAGTGGCTAGTAATATTAAGAATATTGCAAAAGATGTCCTTGCAGTATCAAAGGGAAAAGCTCCTATTAGTAAAAATAATT
>NW_021519973.1:0-290 GCF_001605985.2 Dendrobium catenatum | reverse complement strand
AAACATTATTTTCACAGCTTTATATTTGGCATCCCAAGCTTTCATATACAAAACTTTTATGTTGAACTTTTCTTCAAATTGGCCTATAGTCTCCTACAGCTTGAGATCCATATGCCATATAATACTAGGCAATATAAAGTAGATTTTAAATTAAGATTTACATTATAAGTGCCATGTCGCTAGAATTAAAGTTACACGTGCATGGTTATTCTTCATGGAAGATATTTTCCATATGCATCTGAGATGTTTGCTTACCCCTGCATGAAAATGGCATATACATGGTATACATG
>NW_021519972.1:0-229 GCF_001605985.2 Dendrobium catenatum | reverse complement strand
GCGGACCCCGAAATCGGACTTCTTCCTTTGCTTTTCCGGGCTTTCTCTCTCCTCAAAATATCTGAGGTTATAAAAATGTTTTCTCTCTCCTCAAAACGAGCTCATTTTCTTATATCATTAGTGGGATCGGCCCCGCCGATTGCCACATCGTCCCGGGACGATCAGACCAAAATTGATCGTCCTGGACGACTTCCAGAACTATTCTCAGGACGATATTTTCTACAGTACA
>NW_021519971.1:0-264 GCF_001605985.2 Dendrobium catenatum | reverse complement strand
AAACTACCTAGCTAGGGAGCTCGGGACGAAGGAATTATCGCAGAGAAAGCCTCAACGGATGAGCTTCTCTATCACTATGAAGATATTACAATTAAAGGTCAGGATATCAATACAGAAATAAAACATCTAAAGAAAAGAAAATACCACAAACTAACTGAAAACACATCTAAAACACAAACTATATAAAATACATAAAACTAAGTGCTACAATCACTAAGAAGGACCCTGATCTGGTGGAGGAGGAAGAGGTGCAACACCAAAGAT
>NW_021519970.1:0-341 GCF_001605985.2 Dendrobium catenatum | reverse complement strand
TTCAACCGGTTGAACCGGCCGGTCTGGTCCGGTTTTAAAAGCCTTGGGTAAAACTAATAGTAATTTTGAAATTTTAAAAAAATTAAAAAAAATTATTCTCACTAAAAATGAATAAAATTCAATCTTTTATATTAAATAAATCTTCAATTAACAATAATTTTTTTCAATCACATGATACAAATTTTATTTATTTTATGTTGAATATTTGTGTAAATAAACATTTCATTGCCTTAATTATCACATTGAAATACTAACAATATATATGAACAATATTAAAAAAAATACATATGAACAATATTAAAAAAAATAATTAATATATCCTTTATTTAATTATTAATCAA
>NW_021519969.1:0-261 GCF_001605985.2 Dendrobium catenatum | reverse complement strand
ATTGGGCTAATTTTGTGCCTCTTTTTCATATTTGCAACCTTTGCGCATTCTTTTTGATTTTTGTACTCTTTGTACAATTTTTAAGAGTAATTGAGACCAAATCTTTCCAAAATCAATAATCTAAAACTTCAAATATTTCTAAGTGAATAAATATCACTTGAGCATAGAAATACAAAATAAGAAAATATCTATATTGCAATAATAATATTAACTTTTATGTAATATAAATGAATAGACATGAATTTAAAAGTTCTAATTATA
>NW_021519968.1:0-424 GCF_001605985.2 Dendrobium catenatum | reverse complement strand
CTAGCTTTCTCTTGAGAAGATCTTTCAAGGAGATCCGGTTCTCTACCGACACTTGGAGAGTGTGAAAGAATGAAGGGTTCTCTGCCTACACTTGAAGAGTGTGAACAGCCGACGGTTCTCTACCGCACCAGGTAGTGGTGGAAGAGAGTTTTTGTGAAGGCTTCTCCGCCTTGTTGTGGGGGCAAAAGGAGAGACACTAGTGGTATTAGTGCAATACTCGGAGGGTGCCTCCAGGGAGTGGATGTAGGTCGTGTTTGACCGAACTATTATAAATCTCGTGTCTTTTATTTTTCCGCTACTTTTTACTTTACTGTTTTATGTTTAATCTGTGGTTGAAAAATTGTTTTAAAATTTTCATTAAAAAAAGTTTTATATCGGTTTAAAATTTAAGAGGAAAATTTTTTAAATTACCAATTCACCCCCC
>NW_021519967.1:0-379 GCF_001605985.2 Dendrobium catenatum | reverse complement strand
ACCTTGTTACAAATGTGGGTTATATGGTCATTTGTCAGCTATTTGCAGAAAGAATAATCCTCCACGAACTAATTACATAGAAGATGAAAATGAGATAGAAGAAAAAGAGGAGAATGAAACAGAATATGAAAATGAAACTGAATTAGAAAAATTTGATTTAGAAGGAGATGAAAGTGAAGTCTTTGGTAATTCGACAAGTTCTAACAATAACAATTGACAAAGGGGATAGATGGCTAAGAAGAAACATATTCAAATCAACTTGCACCATCGAAGGAAAAATCTATACCCTTATGATAGATAGTGGAAGTTATGAAAATTTTGTTTCTCAAAAACTGGTCGACGAACTTAAACTCAAATCAAAACCACTTGCTAAATCCTA
>NW_021519966.1:0-308 GCF_001605985.2 Dendrobium catenatum | reverse complement strand
GGCGATTAGAAGGGATTCCCCCCAGGAGGATTTGGGTACATTGTGGTGGAATTGAAGTGCACGTGTAGAGGCAAGAAGGTGGACTTTTTTTTTTGCAACTTTGTTTTGTTGTGCGGTATGAATGCAGGAAAACTCATGAATGATACCTTCCCTTTGAAAGTAGAAGGATAGAGTTCAGTTAAAGTAATATTTGGCATTGTTGTAATGAAATTTTCTTATTTTTATCTCGAATTGATTTAGAATCATGGTGTGAAAAATGTGCTTACATCAAAATTTTATCACTATCATAACATATATATATATATATA
>NW_021519965.1:0-288 GCF_001605985.2 Dendrobium catenatum | reverse complement strand
TATATATATATATATATATATATATATCTTTGATGATGATTGAAAAAGGAAATGAAATGAATAACAAATATATATATATATCTTTAGATGATGATTGAAAAAGGAAATGAAATGAATTGTGGATGAGGATATGTACTATTTAATAGAGGTAAATTAGAATCTATGTAGTATATTTTAAATTAAGGAAAATCTACAAAGTCTCTAAAACTTAGATCTTGAACTTGATATTTTTTATGATGATTGAGAAAGGAAAGAATTGTGGATTAGGTTATTTACAACTTAGCATAG
>NW_021519964.1:0-269 GCF_001605985.2 Dendrobium catenatum | reverse complement strand
TTTTTCCCTCCCTTAAAAAATGGGAAAAAAGTACAGAGATAAAATCTAGTTGGAAACTTCAAAAATTAAATCGGATAACATTTGAACTCCGATTTCAGCAAACTTACAATTGAACTGAATGTCTCGAAAATGCGAACCCAATGGCACCAAATTCGACTCAATCCGAACCCAAATGACTCAAAATCAAATACTCAAAGCATATTTGGAAGGTTTAAACCATAATTTGGATTACCAAATGGTTTCAAAACATGAAATGCTTATAGTCGAAT
>NW_021519963.1:0-287 GCF_001605985.2 Dendrobium catenatum | reverse complement strand
CGGCTCCTATTTAACGACACAAAATGAGTACTCCCCGGCGGGATTTCTGCAGGAATCGCGGAGACAGACGTGATCGACGCCGAATTTACAGTCCCTCGGCGGAATTTCAGCAGGGATTTCGGCAGAAATAGTGGATCCGTCGGGTGGAAGGTTTGTACGCGAGATTTTTTTGTTTTTTTGTTATTCTGAGGTTAACATTTTCTTCCTTTCCCTTGAGTTTTCCCTAAGGAATGAAAACTAGGGTTTTAAAAAAACTTAAGTTTTCTTTGAGATTCTTTTGAGAAACG
>NW_021519962.1:0-976 GCF_001605985.2 Dendrobium catenatum | reverse complement strand
GTGGATCTCCGGCCCAATCGGAATCAGCATAAGCTCTAAGAGTGGTGGATATTCTTGTAATTGGAAGACCAAAATCAAGTATACCTTTAAGATACCGAAGCAAGTGCTTGAGAGCTTGAAAGTCATATTGGTGAGGACTGTGTATAGCCTGACATAACTTGTTAACAGCGAAGGATATGTCAGGTCGTGTAATAGTTAAGAATTGCAATGCTCCCACAAGTTGCCGAAATTGCATTGGATTTTCAACGGGCTGAAAAGAAGTACTGTCCTGCTGAGACTTTAGAGAAAATGGTGTAACTACTAATTTGCAATTCTCGAAACCAGCTCTATGAAGAATGTCAACAGCAAAATCAGATTGATTCAAATGATATCCATGATCTGTAGTTATAGCCTGAATACCGAGAAACTGATTCAGGCTACCCAGAGTTCGAACCTGAAATTGTTGATGTAGATGCTAAAGGAATTTTTGAAGAACTGAAGCATCATTACCGGTAACCAAAATATCATCTACATATACAAGGAGGTATATTAGAGATGAATTGTGATTGTAGATAAGTAGAGAGGGATCAGCTTCACTATGCTGAAACCCGTGAGCTTGTAAGTATGTCGTTAATTTGGCAAACCACTGTCTAGGAGACTGTTTAAGATCATAGATGGCCTTATGAAGACGACACACAAACTCAGGATATTGAGGATCTTTGAAACCAATTGGTTGTTGCATATAAACCGTCTCATTTAGATCACCATGCAAGAAGGCGTTTGAGACAATGAGTTGAGTAATCTCCCACTTGTAATGCACGGCTGCAGTAATAAACAATCTGATTGTAGGATATTTAGCGACAGGACTGAATGTTTCAGTGTAATCAATGCCATATTCCTGACGATGACCTTGTGCAACAAGTTGAGCTTTATGTCTTGCGACGGATCCATTTGAATTTTGTTTGGTTTTATAAATCCACTTACAACCCAAAATATT
>NW_021519961.1:0-3847 GCF_001605985.2 Dendrobium catenatum | reverse complement strand
TTGTCACAAAAAACATGAAAATAACCAATTGTATATCAATTCATGTTGCACTTTACTTTATTGTACAGTACAACTCAAAGAACAAGACAAAGCCTCTAGGTTAAGGTTATGAATCAAAGTCTCTAGGGTAAGGCTATGAAATAAACACGCTCAATGCAACCAAGCCCTGATAATAACAGTCCATTAGCTCCTAAGGGAGTAGTCTTGGAACGAAAACCAAAGTCAAACCCAGTCAGAAAGAATGGGACCACCTTTGGACATGCATCACTTGGAGATTGCAAACAACAAGGGCCATCCAATACCTAGACCAAGCAAAACTTGGGTTTGTCTTTTGGAGCAGTTCTTACACAATTTGAGTGACTTGTGAAAATTTAGTGAAAATTGAAAAGTTGATACACAATGAGCTAAAATACGATTCAATTCATCATCCTCTAAAGGGCAGATGCATTCTCTATTCAAGTAAATACATCTAGGTATTGATGCTCGCATTAAAATTAAATATGGAGGAAAGCAAATTAAGATGTTTTAAAAGAGTATAAGCATGACATAATCACTGAGCAAATCCATAAGAGATTGTGCAATACAAAGGCATGCGTAAACTCGCTTACAGCAAACCTAGGCCAAATATGATTCAAATAATCACTGGAAGTTAAGAATCTAAGGTCAATACATCCTCCACTAAAGGGTAGATATATCTTCAATCTGAGTGGATACATTCTCTCTTCAAAGTTGATACATCACCAATAATATGCCGACACTTGCATGATAAACTGAATTTGTTAACATTGAGATTTTCATTTGGATGCAAATCATGCAAATACACAGTTTTTATATGACATTCTAAGAAGGAATAATAAAGTCACAATAGTTAGCCAATGAATGCAAGTCTCCACGAAGCAGTTTGGTAGCAAATAAAGGCGTGACTTTTGCAAATGACTGCCTCAACAAATTGGAGCATAGTTGAGGCGAAGACAATAGTTTAGGAAGCTGAACCTACCATACAACCATTACTTGAATGCCACAAAAAAGTAGTAACATATTTCTCAGTAAAGACTATTCATAAGAGAAAAAAAGAGATATGTATAGAATGCAAGGCACAACAAGAAGCAAATGATACTGAAGAATACAGAGTAAAGAACAAATTTCTTTAATCCTCCATAGGACTAGTAAGGATGAAAACGAATGGAAGAGAAAAGAATGCCTCCAAAGTCAATAGAAAGAAATGAAATTGAGATGACATTACTTGACTAAGCAAATGATTAGTCAAGAACATAGCGAAAAATCAATGTGGCGTGAATGATAACCATTAGGAAGAAGGTTGATAGATGAGCAAGGAATGACTTTGGATGAGGGAGAGGTCAAGGGTTTCAACGAAGAAATGCCCTAGTTCCCATCATGAAGCTAGAATGAAGCTTAGACAAGTGGAATTCAACACTAGTTAAGTAGTAGGAGAAAAGCATAAGAAAGAAAAGATGCAAAAGAGGGTGAGAATAAATAAGTTAGCATCAGACTTTTCAAGCAGTAAAACAAGGAATTGTTACTACTAGTGGAAGGAGGATATTAGAATCCTTTCAAACACCACATGCAGTTGGACAACCTCCTGAGCCGAAACAAGCTAAGGATACTAAAAAGGCTGCATTACTAAATTGACAAACAAGGGATCTTATTTCTTCTTTCTCTGAAACTAAACCAATCCCTTGTTGATGGGTTTACACCATCTAATTTTGTCTTGAAGAATCTGTTGACTGGTACAAAGCTCATCTTGTAGACAAAGAAATTACTCGGGTTTATAAGATAGACTATTTTGACACTTTCTCTTTAGTTACAAGACTAGATTCTTGCCAAATTTTGTTATGCTGCCACAAATCAAGGTTGACTATTACTTCAAATGGAAGTTAGCAATGCCTTCCCTTATAATGACCTTATTGAATCCAATTATATAAAGTAACTTTTATGGTATGTTGCCCAAGGAGAGACTAGAGTTTGTAAACTAAACACAACAATTTATAAGCTTAAGCAATGAGAAATGGTAACCAAGGACAAACACTATCGTAAAAAATATTTTCTAGCAAAGGACTTGGATCGTCCCAAATATTTTATGAGCATTAATTTTGATTAAAACAAAACTAGTGCTTCACAATCCCAACAGAAATATGCTATTGATATCTTAGAGGAGATTGGTATTTTTTAATTCAAACCAATTGACACTCCAATTAACATTCAAAATATTGCTAATAGAGAAGAATAGTTTGAGGATGTTTCTCTTTATCATAGGTTGATTGATTAATTGACCTTACCATAACCAAACCTGATATGTCCTTTGTTAGGTGGGTTGTGAGACGAATAAAAAGCAGAAGGGTAAATGGAAAATAAAAAACAAAAAATAAAGAGTTGTTGATAAAAAACAAGGAAATAACTTGCACGTAGTTTTTCAACAAAAAATAAGAGCAAGTGCACCTAGTCAAAATGACAACAGAATAGAAAAATACATTAAAAAAAGTAGCAAGATCAACATCCTACCATACCATTTTCCGCCATTTTTTTTCCATTTCTTTCTGATTGTTTCTATAGCAGACTCAGGACCCAATAATCGATACCTGAAGAATTTATAGACATTAATACAAGTCCATATATGATGATTATATAATGCTGTAAGACAAATTACAGTCGGAAAAAAAAAAACGAAGGAAAAAGATCAATCACAAGGTAGATATGATGGATGCACCCAGGTAAAGATGTTGGATTTCGAGCATCTATATGCAATAGCATGTAGCAGTCGTTTCCTAAACAAATAGAGATCCTCCATATAAGAGCATGATAAAATAAGCTAACAGTGCAATCAAGAGAATACTAAAACTAAAGGCATAAAGTTAAACCTAATTGTGATACCAATGCAAATTTGGCGATATGTTGAAGCAAGAGATGGTAATTTTGGATTAACAACACAAAGGGTCTTGTCAATGTTCTCCATAGTAGACCAAAACTCTTGTAATTTCAGCAAATGCTGCAAGTGCATATAAGTAAATAAACATTAGATGACAACCCAAGTGAGCAAGTCGCGTGTCAACTCTATTAATAGGCTATAAATATTAATATGATAATATCATATATAATATAGAACACTCCTAAAGAAGCCAAATACATAATAAAGCACGGAAGTTATTATTTGATTAGATAGGAACAAATAGACCCAGCCACATACCTCCTTTAAACATGTTTACAGATCTATCCTTCAACATCTTGAGTAACCGACACTCTAAGTCCACCAAAATAAAAGGAAACACCCCATGGACAAGCAAACAAATAGCTATCGCTGATTTAAAGTCCATGAAAAATAATTAGAAAATTTACCACCTGTTGATTACTTAAGTAATACCATCTGGAAAACAAACCCAATTATCAACCAATACAATTGAGTACTTTTCCCATCTTATTCAAACAAAGGTAACTCTCTTGTAATTGACTCAAGAGCACCAATACACAGAAGCTCCATTAGTCTAATCCTAAATTAATTACCCAAGTCAATTCAATTATTTAGAAAATCCTTATATCCATATAATCAATTGTATATATATATGACTACCTGAATATACCGTTATACCTAGAGTGATGCTAGATATAATATATATCCAACTCTACTACCTACTATATTACAGTACTATACCGTATATCAAAATGGTATAAGTATATATATATAAATATAATAAACATAAAATAATATAATAATACATATATACTCACCTCAAAACAGTTTCAAGTGCCCTAAGTGAAAAGGAGCTCTGAATTGAGGAGAAACAGAGTTATAATTCATATCGCATTGGAACGTCCGAGGAAGAAGTGTACACCA
>NW_021519960.1:0-418 GCF_001605985.2 Dendrobium catenatum | reverse complement strand
CAATACAAAATCATGTCCAAAATTCGACTACGAAAATGTAAAACAGTACACAACTCGATCAAAAATCAATATCTCTGAAAACAGAAATAGAATTCAGAGTCCTTACTGCGAGACAAACAAATCTTCCAACTACGTCGTCGGACGAAAAGCGCTCCGCGGCCTCTGAAATCCGGCTTTTCATTCTCTTCCTTCTCTTTCTCTCTCCTGCCTTATCTTTCTCTCTCTTCAAATGATTCAAAAATATCTCGAATCCGATATTTATTAACACTGATCGTCCCGGATGATCGAAAATTCGTCCTGGGACGATTTGCCTCGGGCAGAATTTCGTACAGAGGAAATTAAAATTTGTCCCGGGCGACTTGCTCTCTGAACAAATTTCGTTCAGACGGATCGTCCCGACGCTCCAGGTTCGTACAGA
>NW_021519959.1:0-303 GCF_001605985.2 Dendrobium catenatum | reverse complement strand
ATAATTGGATCTTTACTTTACTTGACTGCTAGCTGACTCGATATCATGTTTAGTGTTTGCTTATGTGCTAGATTTCAATCAGATCCAAAAGAATCATATTTGACAGCAATAAAAAGGATTTTAAGATATCTATTAGGAATCCAGAACTTAGGAATATGGTATCCTAAGTTTAGCTCTTCATTTGAAATAATTGGTTATTCAGATTCTGACTTTACAAGTTGTAGAGTGGATAGAAAGTGTACTTCTTGAACATGTCAATTTATTAGAAATTCTCAAGTCTCTTGGTCCAGTAGAAAATAAAAT
>NW_021519958.1:0-267 GCF_001605985.2 Dendrobium catenatum | reverse complement strand
TTAGGCCTGTAGAGTAGGCCACTTATTTATGCCATTGGGCATCGTTGTTTTCCCACACGAAGTGGGCATGACTATGCTGATTTTCTGTATGGGTATCTTGCCTGAAGGATACCCTTGGGGTGTGTTTATTTATTTATTTTTTGTACTCTGGATGTCATGCATACGTTTTTACACACTTTTCTCCACAATACACTTTACATACATGCATTGCATTAGTGAACCTAAGGATATTTCTTACTCGTGCATTTGTTTCATGCATCATACAAC
>NW_021519957.1:0-240 GCF_001605985.2 Dendrobium catenatum | reverse complement strand
CTCTGTTGTAATAGATACAAGTTTAATAATACATTTTTTATTTCCTTTCTCTTCTTCTATGTTGCACTTCTCTCGTTCGACTCCATCCAAGAACCTTCACAGATAAATCCCTCTTACTTTTCTCAGTTTGAAAATTTTTTTTGCCATCTTGACACTTTGCTATAAAAATATTGTGCCAACAATTTATTTCAATCATTTAGATATTTAACTTTATTGTTTCAAATTGGAAATTTTGATCAG
>NW_021519956.1:0-316 GCF_001605985.2 Dendrobium catenatum | reverse complement strand
ATACATAGATTTTGTTCACCTACGGAAGGTGTTCGTTTAATTCAATAATAAGGTTGATTTATTTTATATAAATTTCCTAATATGTATTTTAAAAATGACCTTCCCTATGGCAGCAATTTTAATTTAAATTTTTAAAAATTATAATAATTGGTCACACTCATGAAGATTTATATAAAATTGGTCACACTCATAAAAATTTCTAAAAAAATACATTTTCAAAACTAGTTAGTAAATTTTTATAAAAAATACTATAAAAGTAATAAACAAAAAGTGTCATATGTAATAAATTTAGTAAAACTAATTATATAATATTTAA
>NW_021519955.1:0-316 GCF_001605985.2 Dendrobium catenatum | reverse complement strand
ATAAACGAATAATTATTAAAATAAATTATAGCAATAATAGAATTTATAATTATCTAATATATTTTATAAGTACTATGAAAAGATTACTCTTGCACACCAAATGTCACTTGAGCGAATCGAGTTAATCACAATACTATTTTAAATTCCATACTTGAATGGACTTGGTAGGAGTTTCAAGGATATTTAATTAAGTGAGAATTCGGATAAAGTTGAGTAAGGCTTTATTTAAGAAATTTTTTTTACTACTTTGTAAAGCAGTTGTAGACTGTACCTTTTTATTACATGAACGTTTTGAAAGCAACGAAAAAATAGTGAC
>NW_021519954.1:0-244 GCF_001605985.2 Dendrobium catenatum | reverse complement strand
ACGGCTCGGCTATTTAATGGACTGAAACGACTATTTAATGAAAAGGAATTGGAAGAATTTGAATTATTAAATAAATATTTTATAGAAATTGATAAATAATAGAATTTGAATAGTCATGTACAACGGATGGCTAAGATTTTGTGTTGAAGGAAATTCAAGTGGCTTTTATAATAGTAGTATAGATGTGAATTTTTTGATTTATTAAATTTTTTTAATATAATGGACGGCCAAGATAATTAAAAAA
>NW_021519953.1:0-210 GCF_001605985.2 Dendrobium catenatum | reverse complement strand
TATCCATAAATAACTTCTTTTGAATTAAGATTTATATTAAATTGAAATTAGAGGAGGTGGAAGTCTTATTCATCTTTTTATTGTTATACATCTCATAAGCATCTTACGAGTTGATGAACTTGTTTTATAATTATCTCAGCCAAGTTGTCTACTCATACTATAGGATCAGGTCCGATTTGTAAATCCATCTTCTTTGTATAAGAGTGTTAA
>NW_021519952.1:0-333 GCF_001605985.2 Dendrobium catenatum | reverse complement strand
ACACCCTTAATTGCCCCCCCCCCTAAATGCCCATTAATTCCTCCATTAATCCATTTGAAATTCGAAATTAATTTCAATCGGGATTTCCCTCCAAATCCACTTAAACCTGAAATTAATTTCAGGTTTGGGCTAAATCCTCTTGCTCTTTTACTAACCTCCGCTATCTTCCAAGCCAAGCTCCTCTTCCCTTGCAACCGCCGGCCTTGCCCCTTTGCCTAGGGAAATTCCGCTGACCACCCCACTCGCCTATGCAATGTTGAATGGCGGATCCGGAGCTTGAGTGGGGGTTAGTTTTTCGCGCCGACGGGAGCATCGATATCCTACGATCGCCGT
>NW_021519951.1:0-305 GCF_001605985.2 Dendrobium catenatum | reverse complement strand
CTAGAATCTATTTCACCCTCCTAGAAAGGTAGAAAACATAGAATCCTTTTTACGCCTTCATGAGGCAGAAAACCTAGAATCATTTTTACTCTCCTCATGAGGTAAAGAACCTAGAATCCTTTTCACCCTCTTGGTGGGCCAGAGAACCTTAAATAACTTTCACCAATAGTGTTATGGAATAGTCATGCCCTTTGACACCAAAGGAGTCTTTTTCCCATTTCTTCCCTCAAGATGAACCTCTATGCATAGAGGAACTCAGGTGCAAGTTTGCAAGAGAAACCATGTGAAACTTCCTCTCACACTCT
>NW_021519950.1:0-382 GCF_001605985.2 Dendrobium catenatum | reverse complement strand
TACTGAAACAATACAATTCAGCCTTTAAATAGGCGCAGCTCAAAAACATTTACAGGGAAGATTTATTTACAGAAAAACCTATAAGCAAACAAACAGCTAACCTACCAACTCCCTGAAGTCGTTTCCGTTAATCTGCTCACGCCCATCTTCAGCTCCTGCGTCATTCTCCCGGGGTAGAAAACTCAGCCTCATAATGTGGAGTTAAATCAGCCACATTAAAAACTGCTGAAATGTTGTAACTGCCAGGTAAGTCGATCTGATAAGCATTATCGTTCACCTTTTTAACAATTCGGAAAGGACCATCAGCTCATGGCTTGAGTTTCCCGTGAGCACCTGGAGGAAATAGTTCCTTTCTTAAACGAATCCAAACCAAATCTCCTTC
>NW_021519949.1:0-242 GCF_001605985.2 Dendrobium catenatum | reverse complement strand
TCAAATATTTTTAAATTTGGGCACTAATCTCGAAACAAAATCAAGTTGGAAACTTCAAAAATTAATTTGGAGACCATCTTAACTCCGATTTCAGCAAACTTACAGTTGAACTTAGCGTCTCAGAAATATGAACCCAACGACACCAAATTCAACCCAATATGAGCCCAAATGGGTCCAAATTAAGGACCCGGAGCGCTATTGGAAGGTTCAAACCGCAATTTGGATTACCAAACGGTTTCCAA
>NW_021519948.1:0-211 GCF_001605985.2 Dendrobium catenatum | reverse complement strand
GCGAATGATTTCTTTCTTTGAAAATTTTCTCATCAAGATTAAGACCGAAGAGTGATTATAGATGAACTTCGTAATCTTCTTCGCCCTAGAAAGAGAACTCTTGTGCTGAGGTAAGTCACCAAGATCCTCCAAAATGAGATCGATACAATGTGCTGCGCATGGTGTCCAATATATGTGTGTCCTCTTCTCCATCAATATCTGACCAGCTGCT
>NW_021519947.1:0-421 GCF_001605985.2 Dendrobium catenatum | reverse complement strand
ACCCAAAATCTTTATGTCAATTTACCTTAACATCACATATACATTTTTAGAGAGAGAAGAGAAGGAGAAATCCCCTTCGTAGTGATGTGAGACGAAATTATATCTAAGTTAGTAGATATTTGCTAAATATTATGAGTGTGAATAAAGCGATTAATAGGTCGTCATTAAAACTTTCTATAGCCATGTAAAAATGGATTTTAATTCAAATTTTTGAAAATTTATAAAAATGTATTGATTGGTTTTTACACGAATGAAGTATTAATGGACATATTTCTATCTCTAAATTCAAATTTACCAACACTCAAAATTCATCCACTCATACATTGTTCGAAACTCTTCTTTAATTTCTTGAGGCTTAAATTTATGTAATAGATACGAATCATGCCTAATCAAGGCATTGATGGATCATCCTTAAGTGCAT
>NW_021519946.1:0-272 GCF_001605985.2 Dendrobium catenatum | reverse complement strand
GCTATTAGTGGAAGTTGATGGATTGACAGCTCAAAAAAAAAAACTTTTAATGAAAGAATCAAAGAATTAGAAAATAAAATTGCATCACTCACATTAGGCCATCCTAGAAAACCCCAACACAGCATGAATCACACATAGATTAGTAAACTCATTAGGCCATCATAATCACAAAGGAAGAGGCATTATCACCCACATAGATTAGTAAACTCATTTCCTGGTGTTAGGTGTTTTTCTTGTGGCATGTTAGGTCACATAGCCCGCACATGCACGAT
>NW_021519945.1:0-1146 GCF_001605985.2 Dendrobium catenatum | reverse complement strand
GTTCAATAAAACTAGTGTTTTCACAAAGTAAAGATGCTATGGTGTGCAAGAGAAGCAGCAACAACAACAGCATCAAGCCTTTGTCCCACTACGTGGGGTCGGCTACAAGAATCTTTTTTCACCATTTTCATTTTGTCTTGTTAAAAGTCATTCTCATTTAAATCTAATAATGAAATATCATTTCTAATATTTTCTAACCAAGTCTTTTTAGTTCTACCTCTACCTTTCTTAATATAAGTCAAATCTAATACCTCAACTTTCCTAACCGGATCATCGGAAGGCCTTCGTTTAATGTGACCAAACAATCTAAGGTTCTCTCTAATCTTATCTTCCACTGGAGCTACTCCAATCTTTTCATGTATATGCTTATTTCGTATCCTATCTCTAAGCGTAAAGCCACTCATCCACCTAATCATCCTCATCTCTGCAACACTTAACTTAGTATTATGCTTATCTTTTAATGGCCAAGATTCGGCACCATAAAGCATTGCAGGTCTCACCACCATCTTATAGAGTTTTCTCTTAAGTTTGCGGGCGACCTTTCTATCGCACAAAATGCCCGCTGCATTCAGTTCATGTTGAGATCAGTTATATTTGGGTTTCATGGTTTTCCAAACATGACTGATTTGGTAATGCTTCCATTTAAATTGATCGAGCAAAATAAGAATAAGGCTTACTTAAAACTATACCCACCTTAATCCTAGTATCAAACCTAAGATGGGTTCCAGCATAGCCTCTGCCAAGACCACCCCACCCCTCACACGTGAGAGCACACAAAATGGTAATCCAATTCTTCAAGTTGAATATAACCCCTTCCTCCATTCAATGATATGTCCATTCCTCCTATGCTAGTCAGGGCAACTACCACTAATTAGGAATCATGAGCATGTCTCAGATTGTCAACTTCCATGACAACCTTTGAAATTTATTAGACATTTTTCTATTTTTAAGTTTTCTTTACCATATTATTATTGTAGAATCATCGGCATGATAGCTAAAACTTTTGATTACTTATGCATTCTTTGTAAGCATATGGGAAATGCATAAATATTTAAATTTGATATAAGAAGGCACCCATTTTAAAATTTGTTCAATTAAAAAAAAAATTACATGCGAAATTTTGCCTCTTGTTATCAACATACAACT
>NW_021519944.1:0-262 GCF_001605985.2 Dendrobium catenatum | reverse complement strand
TCAAACTCACTTGAATTCAACTCATAATAATGTCTAATATTTATTAAAAATATTAAAATTCTATAAAGACATTAAATTCAAAAAGTCAACTTTTTGGTCAATTATATGTCAAAACTAGTTCAAACCTTCAAACCTTCATAATAAAATGTAGAAAAAACCAATTTCAGTGTACTTACTGTCTAACTGATCGTAGTAAGGTCTAGTATTTTAATAAAATACTAATTTTCCAAAAAACACTTTTAATTAAAAAGTCAATTTTTGA
>NW_021519943.1:0-303 GCF_001605985.2 Dendrobium catenatum | reverse complement strand
GGCAGCCTTGGGCTAGGTTATAAGAGCTTAACAATCCTAACAAACTTTTAAGTGGAATCATAGCGGGATTCATAAAATTAAGTTTTAAAAAACTTTTGAATTTTGTTCCATAGCTAACTTTGGCAACTAGAACACGGTAGAAGGGTATTCCATTACTCGACTACCCTTATTTGATAATATACCTTTTGATTTCTAGAAAACTAGCATGTCCACTTTTTTATAATATATATAGATCATCGCATGTGGATGCTTGCAAAAGAAGGTTATTGTACACCAACATGTGAAATAAATGGCATTAAAACT
>NW_021519942.1:0-317 GCF_001605985.2 Dendrobium catenatum | reverse complement strand
ACTTTGATCAAAGGTTTGATCAAATTGAAGCTCATATATATTAACAGGATATACAGTACGCTCAAGACATGAGGTTTATGAGAGAACAAATGAATGATATTAGTACCAACGTGCTTATGATAAGTACTTATTTTAACATCTTTAATGTTGCTCCTCCTCCTTATCCTCCTCCAGATCAGGGTCCTTCTGAGTGACACTCGTACAAGATTTTATGTTTTTCTTTAGTTGTTGTTTTTTTTGTTTTTGTGGGTTAATATAATGTGTTGTACTTTCTTTATCTTAGATGTTTTGTTTTTTAAATCTTATGATGTATTGAT
>NW_021519941.1:0-331 GCF_001605985.2 Dendrobium catenatum | reverse complement strand
TACACATTTATTTTTTGAACTATTCATATAGTAGGATCTGTATTTATATAGACGACTGATAGAGTTTGAAGTTAGGTTAGTACTAGATTATACCGAACAAACTCATTTATTTTTTGAGCTACCCGTACAATACAATCTTCATTCGTTTAGATGATTAATAGTGTATGAAACTAATTTCATCCAAGTTTATATCAAATGAAGCCCTAATTTTTTTGAACTATTTATACCAGATGATCCATATCGTACAATATGAATGTAGGATGATTCTCTTAAAAATTTTAATTTTTTGATGGTTTTTCATGTCTTGTCAATATAAAGAGTCTTAAACATT
>NW_021519940.1:0-341 GCF_001605985.2 Dendrobium catenatum | reverse complement strand
GATCCAAGGAAAATAAGAGCTATTACTGATTAGCCAGTTCCACAATCATTCTCTGAGGTCCAGAGCTTTCATGGGTTGGCCAACTTCTACCATAAGTTTATTAAGAACTTTAGTCTTATCATGACACCTGTCACGGATTGCCTTAAATCAAAGGTTTTCGTATGGATCGAAGAATTGCATCAAGGATTTGATAAGATCAAGAGCTCCCTTAGTTCAGCTCCCATTTTGGCTCTCCCTAATTTCGACAAATTGTTTACTGTGGATACAAATGCATAGTCCATTGGAGTTAGTGTTGTCCTTTCATATTTTGACAAGCCTGTAGCCTTTTTCAGTGAGAAATT
>NW_021519939.1:0-285 GCF_001605985.2 Dendrobium catenatum | reverse complement strand
TATGAAGAAATATGAATTGCTTGATCATAAATTCCAAGAGTATGATGGTTTTGAGGATTGCTAATGGGTGAATAGGAAATTTGTATACGATTCGACATTTATCTGGTTTTTCCGATGTGAATTTCTATATACTAGTTGATGTTATAATATGCTGGATCTGTACAAATCTATAACTAGACTTTTCAAATAATTTTTCTTCTTACAGTATTAACTTTTTTTTTCCAAATAATCTACTAAACTATGCAACCAATAAAATCTTTACCGACACAGTTTATAGATAACATA
>NW_021519938.1:0-217 GCF_001605985.2 Dendrobium catenatum | reverse complement strand
GTTCAAGGGCTGGAACTGGATTTAACAGATTCAGAATGTCATCCTGAGTCTATTGGATGTGGTCCTAGGGTTTGGAGGGGTCAATTTGGTCAAAGTCCCTATTTGAACCCTTAAGGGTCTTCTTGGGTCAACCCTGTTGACTTGGTCAACCAGGTTGACTCAAGAGCTGGGAATGGGTTTAACAGGTTTGAAATGAAATTTGAAACTTGCTGCAAGT
>NW_021519937.1:0-257 GCF_001605985.2 Dendrobium catenatum | reverse complement strand
TTCTTTCTGCCCACTTCCATCAAAATTTCAAGGAGCTAGGAGTGCCAATCAGTGTGGGTGGACCTCTGATCTCTCACATGCTTTATGCTGAAGCTAATTACAAAGGTATTCATTATGCCTCTTGGGAAAGTGTTTCAAGACCAAGGAGGTTAGGGGGACTTGGCTTTCATGCAAATGTTAATTGGATGGGTCCCCTTAGAGCTCGGGTGGCGTGGGATTGTATCAGTAAGCCGAATTCTATGTTTCACAGGTGTATG
>NW_021519936.1:0-799 GCF_001605985.2 Dendrobium catenatum | reverse complement strand
TCTATAACAAAAATAAAGTGCAGCAAATCCTAGTATATGGTAATTGTGGAGTGATTATTGCATTCGGATACTGAATGTGTCCAGAGACCAATAAAAAAGTGCCATATCACTGGGCAGTTGGTACTGCGCTCATTACTGACCACGGTACCACTTGGTACCGACCGCGGTACCACTCCTCTTATTAATATCATATAATTTATAAATAAATGAATGTTATGAAAAATGAAAGTAAATGCAGAATTTCAAAAAAGTTGGAATAATAATTTTGTTTTTTAATTTCAATATACCATAATTGGTGTTTATTTGATTTACAAAAGATTCATATATTTGAAAATGTTAATTATTGGTAGTGTTCATTCCTTTTTTTGCTTTAAAATTGTCTATGCCATTCCAAGCCCGGAAGAAAAAATTAAAAGTTTGTCATAATAAATTTAGGAGGGCAATTTTTAGGACTAAGCATGATTAGAAATGTAATTAGGACATTAAACATCATTTTTTAAAAAAATTTAAAAGTAGGCATAATTGCCCGTTTAAAGGGCTATTAGGTGGTAAGATATAATCGTCCGTATGATGGGTGATTTATATGCAGATCAAAGTCACCCGTCGAACTGACGATTTAGACCTGCATAAAAACAAAACGAAAAAACCCTAGCTCCAGTTGTTTCCCTTCACCAGTGGCCTCTCCGTCGGATCTGCCATATTAGGTTAGTAAAAATGCTTTTTTTCATAGAAATTTATTGTTTTTCTAAATAGGAGATAGAATAAGGGGGAAAAAAGTGAATGCATCATATAAATTTGT
>NW_021519935.1:0-222 GCF_001605985.2 Dendrobium catenatum | reverse complement strand
AAACCGCCGATAAATATGCGTATACCGCCGGTAAAAACCGCCGGTTTTGGGTCATTTTCTTGTAGTGACATAATGGTGACACATGTGTACATATGATAATGTTAACATCCAATTAAAATTGAATAAATATTTTTCTCTCCTAACATATATTTTATCGGTTCCACTCGTCAAAACTACCGACACCTAAAATACGGGATATAATATGAAAAAATTATGATGCTC
>NW_021519934.1:0-252 GCF_001605985.2 Dendrobium catenatum | reverse complement strand
GTGGTTTTGTGAGAACATCAGCTATTTGATCGGTTGTGCAAATTGGAACAATGTTAATGAGATTTTGTTGAATTTGATCACGCATGAATCTGTGATCTATCTCGATATGCTTGGTCCGAGCATGAAAGATGGGATTGTTGACTAGTGCAATAGCCGAGGTGTTGTCGCAAAATAGATCAATCGGTGTATCATGCTTGATTTTAAAATCAGCGAGTAGTCGCTTGAGCCATATTGTGTCAGCTGCAGCCGCCG
>NW_021519933.1:0-234 GCF_001605985.2 Dendrobium catenatum | reverse complement strand
AACTTGAGAGGGTTTCAATTTTTATTGGTTAAGGGATAAATTAAGGATAATTAAGGACAGTTTAATGGATTTTACAAGTTAAGAATAGCTCATCATCAATTAATTAGGATCAAGGTCACTTCTAAGAAGGATTTTTGAGGTTCCAATTTGGGGAACCAAATGAATTCTAAATTTGATGAAATTTGTACAATTGGATTACCTAACCCTAAGGACTAAACCCACCAAATTTGAGCT
>NW_021519932.1:0-307 GCF_001605985.2 Dendrobium catenatum | reverse complement strand
AGACTTTCTTCAAATATACAAAGGACTACAGAACGCATAGCTACTATAAACATCCAAATATACAAAAAATCATCCAACATTTTCTTCTTCTCAATACTCAAAATAATCATGTACATTACAGTAGCCATACTCAAAATAATCATGTACATTACAGTGCATGGCTATAAAAAAAAAAAACGGAACAGAAAAGCAGAATAGTCATGACCGTACAAAAATCAAAAGTGCAAAAATACCTAGTCTCAGATCAGACACTGAACGGCTAGTCCAAAACCTCCTTCCCTTTCCCAGAACCTGAAAACCACGCAGA
>NW_021519931.1:0-216 GCF_001605985.2 Dendrobium catenatum | reverse complement strand
TGGGTTCTTGTGGAAATTGATTTATGTGTTTATTTGTATTCCCTTATCATACTTATATATATGAGAGGTTTTGTAATGTTTTAAAGTTAAGTTATGTGAATGATTTTTGGAAATGTAAACCTGCGGGTTTCATTAGAAAAGCTTGCGAGCTTTGTCCACCTTCTTTCTCATCCCCTCCGGAAATCTTGCGAGCTCTATCCAACCTTCGTCTTGGCT
>NW_021519930.1:0-372 GCF_001605985.2 Dendrobium catenatum | reverse complement strand
CACAGGTAGCCTGTGTTGATCATTCACTTGGGGTGTCGGAGTAGTTGAAGGATGAATTTAGAATCGAACAAGAGGTTTTCTCATTGCTCCAATATATGCCTTTCCACTTTTGGTTGATTTGGCCACTCTATGTAGGAACTTAGAGCTGCAAGATGACCGGACCATCTTGTGCGGGAACTGGAGTTGCAAGGTGTGTCATCTGTTGGGGGAAATGAGCTTATTTTACGTTGCTCTGCGTACACCCAACCAAATAGAAATAATAGTTCACTTGCATTTATTTTATAAACAACTAAACAGTCTCAAAGTATTTTCTTTTACACTGCATTTACCTTATATTAACACTGCCGTTGCCAGGTCCCAAGTCCTGGATGA
>NW_021519929.1:0-286 GCF_001605985.2 Dendrobium catenatum | reverse complement strand
CTAATAGTTCTTTGAATAATATTAGAATTTTAGTTAAACACTTAAATGATTTTCAGAATATGAGCGAGCTTTCTATCAACAAGAATAAAAGCAATTAATTCATTATTTCAAATTCTGCTGATCAAGGGAGGATCAATGACATTAATAGGATATGTGATTTTAATTGCACTTCCTTGCCTATTAAGTACTTGGGTACCCCTATATTTAAAGGTTGGAAAAAAGGTCTTATCTTTGAGGATATTTTCACGATTTTTCAAAGCAAAATTGCTAATTGGTCTTCTAATTT
>NW_021519928.1:0-250 GCF_001605985.2 Dendrobium catenatum | reverse complement strand
TTTGTATTATAACCATATGCATAGCGCCAATGATGAGGCAAGATGATGAAAGCAAGAAATTTCTTCGAATTGAGACTTTTTTTTTTGAAATTTCTCTTTTTTCCGCTTTTTCTTCTTTTTCCTGTTTTCTACTTTCTCTTTTTTTTATATATTGCATAGAGAGAGAGAAAGAGAAAGAGAAAGAGAGAGACTTAGAAGTCGAGAGAGACAATGAGAGAAAGAATTGGAGGTAGCGAGTAAATGAGTTGGT
>NW_021519927.1:0-470 GCF_001605985.2 Dendrobium catenatum | reverse complement strand
GTGACCCGTTTACATGCTTTATTAGGTGAATCAGGCATATCTACTTAATTACACTAAACAAGGCTTGATTCTTCTTTATGTTATACAATTGCAGACCTTACTGTTATAAAATTGTTATGAAAGTGGCAGCCCCTGCCATGTTTCCCCTTAAGCCCTGCGTTCCTTTCTGTATTTTCTGCTGCTTGCTTATCTGTTATTGTTAGTAGAAATAGTTTTTATTGGAAGGTAATATGAGCTCAGTTTTTTTTCACTTTTTAGGATAAGGAAAACCGAAGGGTTTCTTAACTATTATTTAATTTAATTAATTGGGATAATTAAGGAAACATAAGATTATTGATTGTTATTTAGATTATGAACATTAATTAAAATTAAAGCATAATTAACTGTGGTATTAACAATGTTCATCATAATTTGAGGATTAATTAAGATAACCTTCTGATAATTATCTTTTAGATTTGAAAAATATTCAA
>NW_021519926.1:0-576 GCF_001605985.2 Dendrobium catenatum | reverse complement strand
TGTGCTTTGTGTGTTTAGTTTATTTTTCTTTGATAAAAAAACAAAAATCCAAAAATTTGTGGTAATCGTCCGGGATGAAAAAATTTTGTACGGGACGATGTGTGAAAAATGTCAATCTGCGAGTTTTCAAATTGTCTTGAGAACAGTTTTTAATGTAGTTCGTCTGTACGATCTACACGATCGTCCAGGACAAAATAATTTTTCTCAAACGACGGGACAAATGAATACAGTAGTTGAACGGATAAGGCGATTTTATTTATGAACTTCGTCCGTACGAACCTTTGGTTCGTCCAGACGAACAGATGTCGGTTCATAGCAGGGGACAGTTTTCAACTGCCATTAAAACAAGTTAACTTTTGATCATCTGTACGAACACGTGTTCGTCTGTACGATCATTTTGGTCAAAAGTCTGTACGAAAGGACGCTTCGTAACTTGTGTGATTACGAAAAGCCGTTATCATTTTGACTCACTCGTTCGTCCATACGAAATATTTTTATACGGGGATGAATCGAATTCGTACTGGACGAACAAAATTTGATCTGGTACGAACAGTCATAATTCTTTAAATTAACGAC
>NW_021519925.1:0-384 GCF_001605985.2 Dendrobium catenatum | reverse complement strand
AAAACATAATTTAGAAATTAGGAACTCTTAAAATATGAGGGTTGCTCTACAAATACATCCTCTTTTATTATCCCATTTAAAAAGGAACTCTTCACGTCCATTTGGTAAAGCTTAAATCCCTTATAACAAGCAAATGCTAGTAGCACTCTAATGGCTTTCAATCTAGCTACAGGGGCAATGGTCTCCTTAAAATTAAACCCTTCTATTTGGTTGTACCCCTTAGCTACTAATCATGCTTTATTCCTAACCACCACAGTAGAATCATTCATCTTATTCTTAAGGACTCATTTGGTTCCAACTACACTTTGTTCCTTTAGTCTTTCTATGAGCTCCTAAATATCATTCAGAAGGGTCTCCTAAGATCATATCTTTAGGATGACGTAA
>NW_021519924.1:0-335 GCF_001605985.2 Dendrobium catenatum | reverse complement strand
CGTTGAGATTCTGTCAGGGTCAGGGAATCTGTTCTGATTTGATCTGTTCTGACTTTTGATACGTTCTGCTTTGATATACTCTGAATTGATATGTTTTGATACGATTTTGATCTGATTTGATATGATTCTGTTCTGTTCTGCCATGATCTAATTCTGATTTCTGTACGATTCTATCTGTTCTGATTTGATCTAAAATTCAGTTCTGATTTGAGATGTAATCTGTTCTGTTCTGTCTGTTCTGTTCTGATTTGATTCATTCTGTTCTGATCTGTCAGTTCCGTATTCTGATTTCGGTTCGAATTTCTGTCTGTTGTGTTTGATGTGGACTCTGAGGA
>NW_021519923.1:0-362 GCF_001605985.2 Dendrobium catenatum | reverse complement strand
ACAAAGCTCTGGACCGATGACTTTTCGCCATCGACCATATACAAACCTAAGGGTTTAGGTCACCGGCATCTACCCCTTCATCAAGCCCGTCAAAGCTAGAAGCAAAGGGCAGAAGGAATACAAAATTTCTGACAAGTCAGCAAAGACAAATCAGACAACCCTTCACCAAGTCCGCAGCACAAAGCACAGGACAGAAGGATCAAAATCTCAGGGCTCTCGTTAAAGTTGTAGAATGAGTTCCCTGAATGACATCTACAAATGTCCTTAAAGACTGGGGGCATTTTAAATATTTATTTGGGTCGACATCACACTGCATGCCGAGATCTCCAAATAAATATTTAAAATTCTATCAAAATACAGCC
>NW_021519922.1:0-287 GCF_001605985.2 Dendrobium catenatum | reverse complement strand
TTATGACGACGAACTCGGATACCGGCGTCGGAGGGAGAACCGGGACGCTTGGGGAGCTTTTCCTCTTCGAGGAATGGGAGGTTATGGAGGATACCGGGGAGATCCCAAGGTGAGGAAATTGAAGATGCCTGTTTTCGAGGGGGAAGACGGCCATGGCTGGATCTACAAGGTGGAGCGTTACTTTGCTATCAACGGGTTGACGGAGGATGAGAAGCTGACGGCTGCAGGATTGTGTCTGGAAGGAAAGGCCTTGGCATGATACCAGTGGCGTGACAGGAGGGAGCCCA
>NW_021519921.1:0-237 GCF_001605985.2 Dendrobium catenatum | reverse complement strand
CTAAGTTTAAATATGCTTAGGTTTTTTTTATTTTTTTAAGAAATTCATAAAATTGCATTAAAATGAAAAAAGGAACTAACTAAAGACTATCAAAAATAGATTCCTCCTTTAATATTGTCATAAAAAGAGGAGGAACCATATTTATGTTAGCATCTTCCTAAATAAAAAAACTCATAAGGCCATAGTTAGCATATAAATCTGTTAACTTATTACATCTTCTATCAACACAATTGAAAA
>NW_021519920.1:0-261 GCF_001605985.2 Dendrobium catenatum | reverse complement strand
AATTTGTATGCCTTCTGCCCTTTGCTTCTAGCTTTGGTGGGCTTGTTAAAGGGGTAGATGCCGGTGACCTAAACCCTTAGGTTTGTACTAGGTCGGTGGCGAAGAGTCATCGGTCCTGAACTTTATGCAGAACGGACTTGTTGATGATAGAATCCACTTAGTTCAACCTTGGGCTTTGTGTGAACAGTGGGATAATTTTCTTCGGTCCTTTGCTTTGTACTTTGACGGACTTGTTGAAGAAAAGTTCCTTCGATCCTCACT
>NW_021519919.1:0-329 GCF_001605985.2 Dendrobium catenatum | reverse complement strand
ATTGGGACATCCGAGTACAAGAACTCTCCAGCTACTCAATCGGGAAATCTCAGAATTAGCTAGATCGGTGTCACCCAACACAGCTTGTGTCTCTTGCAACGTATCAAAGAGTCATAAGCTCCCATTCACTATCAGACCTTCTGTGTGTAATAAAAAGTTTCAATTAGTTCATTCGGACGTATGGGGTCCGGCCCCTGTAGCTTCCTTAAATGGTTTCTTTTACTACGTCATTTTCATAGACGAATTTTTGAAATTTTCATGGCTTTACTTACTGACATACAAAAATGAAACGTTTGTTAAATTTCAACAATTTCATAATCTCATTAAAA
>NW_021519918.1:0-950 GCF_001605985.2 Dendrobium catenatum | reverse complement strand
AAGAGGTGACTGACGTCATTAGCTCCTTGTCCTTTTGTTCCCTCGACCGGTACCGTTCCTCGTAATTCATGTCAATAAAGAGAAGAAAATAAGGATTAGAAAATTCATTTAATAAATAATAATGAAATAATTAAAATTTACTAAAAGTAAAGACGTACCTTTCTTCAGGCTTGAACATCGGCTTAGTTGACTTTGCTTTTGAATATTTCCTTTTTGAAAGACACTTCATATCATTCCAACATTCACTTACATTCTAACTTATACAATTTTCACAAAATAAACACTTTACTTTTCACATTTATACAATTCCAAATATATCTCCACTTTTACACATTACATTTTTCAAAATTCCAAAATTCTTTTTCAAAACCAAACACACACTTTACCATTTATAATCTACACTCTTCTACTACAAATTACCTTTCCACGCATACACTCCACTATCCAAAATTATTCATTTTCATCTTTTGAACATGTACTTGAGCTCTACTTTTTAAATATCACTCACAAGTTTCACTTTTCAACCTTTATGAATTTCAAACTTTCAAACTCCATACACTTTCTAACACACTTCTCCATTTTCAAAACAATTCAATTTGCTTCAATACTTCATACGCTTCACTATTCCACACTTAACATATTTCACCTTTTCAAATCAAACACAAATAAGTTAATTCACATTTCAAATTATGCACATTTTTCATCTTTCCAAAATCGTACAATTCACTTTTCAAAACATTTCACCTTTCAAGATGTACACAAATCATCCTTCAAAATAAACAAAATTCTCATTCTTTAAAAAAAAATTTCTTACAATTGACTTTTCAAAACAGCATACACCTCTCTCTTAACACAAGCACTTTAGAAAGTGAACACTTTACTTTTCCTATATACGATTTTATATTTCCAAAGCATAACATGAAACCTTTCAAATTATCTTCTATAAGTTT
>NW_021519917.1:0-243 GCF_001605985.2 Dendrobium catenatum | reverse complement strand
TAGTTAAAATCAAAATTTTATTAGTTCACTATAATTTGTACTAGTTCTCCTATCTACTCCTATGTGAATTTAAGTATAAGGTTGCAGTCAGATTCTAAGCTTTTATATGATACCAATTTTTGAATATACTCTATTTTTATTTTATCTCTTCTTTTCTTTTCTTTCTACAACAATTATCACATTTATTTTCCATTTTATTTTTGTCGAGTACTAATGGGGCCATGGAGTGAACTTTTTAATTAT
>NW_021519916.1:0-336 GCF_001605985.2 Dendrobium catenatum | reverse complement strand
CATCATCAAAGTTGGAGAAAAGGTAAGGATTATAAACACGTTAAAGGATCTTCTGATGTTGTTTGTTTTGAATGCAGGAAATCTGGACATGTGAGAGCCGATTGCTCGACACTTCAAGAAAACACAAGCAAAAAAAGGATTGAGGAGAAACCTAAGTTTAAGAAGGACAAGAAGAATCCAAAAGTCATTCTGGGTAGAATCTGGCACTGATTCCTCTGAGACTGAACCAGAGGAAGAAACTACAAACTTGTGCATAATGGGGAAAGATCATCTTGAGCAAAGTGATGAGGAAGAGGAACGTAAACCAACCTATGATGAATTATTTGAAATTTGTGA
>NW_021519915.1:0-397 GCF_001605985.2 Dendrobium catenatum | reverse complement strand
CTCGAACTCTCAAACAAATACACGGTTGAGAGGACCAATATATTTGTTTTAATATATTCATATCAGGCCTCCAAAGCCTTTAATCAAGAGAATTCACTTACAAAGGCTCAAAGCCTACAAAACCCGATCCTCTGTCGACAGCCCGACAGAGTTGACAAGGTTCAATCCATAAAAAGAAATAACCCCCTAACACCCCGATGATGGCCGTGTTGAATGTTTATCTCAACCGGAGGGGTTCACAAATATTTCCAAATGCCTCCTAAAAGTCGATTTCAAATACTCCATAGCTCCACCCAAAATACCCATAAAATATAAAAAAACTCCATAAAAACCCCAAAAATCCAAAAATATTTAAAAATGAATCTATCCATCAACCCACTTAAAGCAAAGCCCATCC
>NW_021519914.1:0-301 GCF_001605985.2 Dendrobium catenatum | reverse complement strand
TCTCTCTCTCTCTCTTTCTCTCGCTCTCTCTCTCTCCTTCCCACTCCCTCCCGCTCTCTCTCGCTCTCTCCTTCCCACTCCCTCCCGCTCTCTCTCGCTCTCTCCTTCCCGCTCCCTCTCGCTCTCTCTCTCTCTCTCATCGGCTCATTTCCCCCTCTTTTTTCTCTCTCTTGTTTTTTGTCTAGAGAGAGACTCTCTGGGTATGGCGGAGGGGACCGAAGGTCTCCTCCCCGCTCAGGCGGGGGTGGTGACGGCAGTACGACGGGAGATAAACGGAGGCGATCGGAGATTGGTTCGGGAG
>NW_021519913.1:0-208 GCF_001605985.2 Dendrobium catenatum | reverse complement strand
CTTAAATTCTTTTTCAAGATCAGCATAGGATGTTTTTTAAATTTTCAAAATTTTAATTCAAGTCATCATATTCATCAAGTAGTTTAATGTGGTTGTTATCTATTAAAGCATGATCTTTCCTAAGGATTTCGTGTTCCTTCTTGAGTTCTTTCAGTTCTAAACTTACACTAATATGCATCTTTTTTATTTTCCTATATGCATCATGCAT
>NW_021519912.1:0-235 GCF_001605985.2 Dendrobium catenatum | reverse complement strand
TGATTTTATGTTTTGCCTACTTTTTTTCCCCCTAATGAGGTAGATATAGTTAACCTGAACATTTTGGCTGGTAAATAATAAAATTTCATTTGGTGATTTTGCTTATATGTCATTTTAATTAAAATGAGTAGAGGAAATATTGAGTATAAAATGATCAGGAGTCTATATATTACTTTTGAATATGAAATACGTGATATGCATTCATTTACTGTTCATTTAGTTAAACATGCATTTT
>NW_021519911.1:0-240 GCF_001605985.2 Dendrobium catenatum | reverse complement strand
TGTGCTATTGGTAGAAGGCTTAAAGCATAACTTGTTATGTATTAGTCAGTTATGTGATAAAGGGTATTGTGTCAAATTTTTTCCTACTAGCTGCATATTAAGCCTTAATAGTAAAGATGTTTTAAATAGAAAAAGGGTAAACAATGTCTATATGCTAGATTTGAATTTCTTACATTCTCCTACTGCTTTTTGTTTGAAAACTGTATCTGATGAGTCATGACTTTGGCATAGGAGACTTTG
>NW_021519910.1:0-1802 GCF_001605985.2 Dendrobium catenatum | reverse complement strand
AGGCTAAGGCTAAGCATGCAATATGAGTGCAAAATCATGCATCTGGGAAGAGATGGACACCAATCCAACACCTCTATGCGCATTAGAATCCTCTTGGGACTCTCACATGAGAATCCGCAAATGAAAATTACCAAATTTTCATTGACTTACGAAGAGGACAGACAACGGGGGATTTTGGGAAAGCAAAAATTGAAGTTTCTAAGGTCCTAAGGTTCGGGGGTGTCAACCACATAATAATTGGCCTTGGGGGACCCGAGGTTTCACTAAGTTTAAGTGGTATCCCTCTCCCGGTTTGTCCTAGCGCTCCAAATTTCTGTCTAAGCTACTGTCCAAGCTCCAATCCAAGTTCTAACTGCTGTCCAAGCTCCAATCAGCTGTCCAAGCCGCTCTGGAACTCGTCGTTGCTGTCCAAGGCATTTTGAAGACTCCAAGCTACTGTTTGGAGAATTTCAAAGCCTTCCCTTGCTGTTTGGAAGTCTCCAACAGCCTTCAAATTGCTACAAACTCGCCGGAGTTGGAAGAGGAAGGAGGAGAAGCCACTAACTTTGAGAAATAAAGCAAATGGAGGGCTTAGCTTTTGATTTTCTTCCTTTGAATGAGAAGAAGATCTCAAACCCCAAAACTCCCTTCTCCCTTTCACCTAGAAAAGACGCACACTTGCGGCTTTGGCTCGTTGTAAGGAGGGCGACGGGCAGCAGGGAAGAAACCGAAGCCTTCAGGAGGTTCGGCCGACGGTTTCGCACGCACGAGGAAGGGCGAACGGAAGCCTGGGCGTGGAAATCGCCCTCTCTCGCTCTCTCTCCTTTTCTCTGGGTCGGGACGGAAATGAAAAGGGGAGCCGAATGCTCCCCCCTACTCCCTCTCGTGCTCTTAGAGGAGCACGCCCAGCAGAGCCACCGACCTAAATGGCCAATCAGGCTCCCTTGATGTGAGAAATGAGGGAATTAGGACAGGATTTCATGTGAAATATGAACCCTAGATTTGGAAATTTGATGTCAAAATTTAATTTAGCCCCAATTGGTAAATTAGGGCTGAAATTGAGCCCGAGTCGGACTCGACGCAAACCGATTTGAGTCAGTTTGGGTCCGATCAAACTAATTTGCAAAGTTAAGCTTGAATCGACGCCGAATTGCGTCGAATTGGGCTTGACGACGCTCGACGGGGTTTGATTTTATTTTATTTAAATTAAATTGGGTTTAATTAAATTAAATTGGGTTTAATTTAATTAAATTGGGACTTAATTCGGATTAATTTCACCTCGATGATGATCAATTGAGTTGATCGAGCGCGATCAAGCCTAGTCGGGCTTGATCGGGGTCGAGTCGATGCGAAAATATTCGTCAACAAAAGGACCCCCAATATGTGTGGTGAACGAATAGAAGTACACCACACATATTGGCGTTGACTAAAGAATGATCAAACGAGATCTTCCAAATCAAATAGATTATGATTTGAAAGGGAAAGAGAGATATATGAGAGTCTAAACTTAAATTTAGACAAGATTTACAAATGTAAGGAGATTTATATATATCACCTTAAAGAAAGAGTTTTAGATTGCTCTTGAAAGAGAGATTAGAAGCATTTTGGCAACTTCTAAAGAGGTCTCTAAAGACATTTGATATCCTTAAAGATAATTTGATAGGAGTAGAAGTACTTTGGCAACTTCTAAGGAGAATTCTAGAGACATTTGATATTTCTAGAAAGATTTAGCTTGGTTAGAAGAATCTAGACAACTTCTAAGGGGCTTCTAGGGATGTTGGATATTTCTAGAAAGATTTTGGATCAATTAGAAATATTTTGAC
>NW_021519909.1:0-534 GCF_001605985.2 Dendrobium catenatum | reverse complement strand
AAAAGACTACAACAACACAAATCACATCATGCTGAAAATACAACATGGTTAGCCCTTAATTCCTACCTAAATAAACCCCTTTCCTTAATTGATTCCCTCCCCAATTTGAATTCAATTTACTTAAATAATTCCCTCCCAATTTAATTAAAATCTTCATAAATATCTAACATTTATTTCTCCTCCTTACATATTGAATTATAACTATCTTGGCACCCCCCCCCCCTAAGGAGGGCCGAACTCCCTTCCCTGTTCTGCTGGCTCCCGCATAGATGATCTGCTAGGTTCGGTTGGCAACCGCACACAGAAGGGGGTGTAACAATACTCCCCCTCAAAGACGCACATTGTCCTCAAGATGGAAGGATGAAAACTATATCCTAATAATCTCGTATGGCGCCCATGTAGCTTCATGCTCCAGCAAATCCTTCAACTTGATAGTACCTCTTGTACCCTTGTCTCTCCTCAGCACACCCCTTCTACTCCCAGGGGTTCCAAAATGACCTCCATGTTTTCTGTCAAAGTCGGGGGTAGTGAAAA
>NW_021519908.1:0-711 GCF_001605985.2 Dendrobium catenatum | reverse complement strand
ATCGAGTTTATGTAAATTTTCATTGTCTGAATTCTAGAGTACAAGAATTTGAGATTATCGTCTCCATAAGTAAACCTTTTATATTTGCCCTTTGTATGATCCAAGAAGCTCAAATTGAGAAAATAATGCTTGTCAATATGTTGTTCTGTTCATTGATATACAACAAGAACGACATCAAGTTTTTAACCCAATATATGTGATTAATTATATGAATATTTTTTCTCCATTGTGTCTATTAAGAATTAAATTCTCGCTCATTTAATAAACAAAGGTCATTTTTGATACTTTTAAACCAAGCCTTCTTAGATCTAGTTATATCTTTCTCAACATAGGTTATATATAATACATCTATTCTCTTATTTGGGTCAACAAATGGTCGACGTGTTATGTGACCAAACCATCTAAAACGATTTTATCTAATCTTATCATCCACCTTTTCACTTATACACTTATTTCACATTGTGCCTCTAAGTGTAAAGCCAATCATTCACTTGAGCATCCTTATCTTTGCATTACTTAATTTTGTGCTTCTCTTTTAATGGTCATATGCTATGTTCATTAATATAAAATAATATTTTTACTCCATAGTTTAAAAGCATGAGAAAAGGACTAATATCTCGTTCAGTTCAATAATTTTGGTTATATTTGATTCAGATAAATTTTAATAAATTTAAATTGAAATGTTTTAATTTTGGATTCATTTGATTGTGC
>NW_021519907.1:0-298 GCF_001605985.2 Dendrobium catenatum | reverse complement strand
AAAATCAACACATGAGCTCCCAGGAAGGCCAAGTGTTGTTGCTTCCTAACTAGAAGGAAGTGAAGTCATTGTGGAGAAAGATACAGTGGAACAAATAAATCAAATTAATGTTCAAGTGGAACAGGATTTGTTGGTGAAGAGCAATTGTGTTGGCTCTGATACATGCCTTGATGCGTCTAATAACATAAGTGGGAAGGGTTGCTTGCGAACTCAGGTATATCCCAAGGGATTATCTACGAGCTCAAGTACTCCCTATCATATTTCGGTTCTCAAAATTCAGAATAATGTTTTAGAGCAA
>NW_021519906.1:0-294 GCF_001605985.2 Dendrobium catenatum | reverse complement strand
CGGTGTCCTACCCTTAAGGAGTTCATAAGGAGTTTTACTCAGTTTAGATCTAATGTTTGCTCTATTTAAAACATAACACACTATATTGTCTGTTTCTGCCCAAAAGTATCTAGGAAGGGTGTACTCCGCTAACATTGCCCTAGCGGATTCTAATAAGGTTCTATTCATCCTTTATGCTATACCATTTTGTTGAGGTGTTCTAGGGGCTGAGAAATTGTATTCTATTCCTATCTCTTGACAGAATGATTCAAATATACCATTTTGAAACTCTCCACCATGATCGCTATGGATTGT
>NW_021519905.1:0-334 GCF_001605985.2 Dendrobium catenatum | reverse complement strand
AGGAACACTTGTGTTAATACCTCATCAGCCTTTTAATAAAATAATATTTAGTGTCTCTATTAACTATGATTAACACTAACCTTTTTTTTATTGTTTGATTAATATATTTATTTATTTATTATTTGTTGGTCTTACATGCAACACATAAGCCTATCTATCTATATAATAAATATGAATGATAATTTAACATATGTGTTATCTTTCTCTTCATCTTTGTATGGGATAACACTATAACAGACAATCTAATAATATTAAGAAATAATAATAATTATTATTTAGACTAAAAAATCTCATTAATATATCTTCAAAAATTTTAAAAATTATTCTAATAATA
>NW_021519904.1:0-488 GCF_001605985.2 Dendrobium catenatum | reverse complement strand
CAATCATCAAAACATAGGTCATGAAAATAGGTTTGCCACAATCTTCCCCTTTTTGATGATGGCAAAACACTACGAAAATAATTAGCAGTAAAAGTTCAGGATCGACAAAAAAGGAACATCAAAAACTTCTCCCCCTTTTGACATATCAAAAAGGAGGGAGCACAAAAGAACAATAGCAAATCACAAAATCCATTTTTTTTGCCAAGGCATGAAAATGATATAGTATTATATGTGATTGAAAAAAAACACTTGTGAGTTAATGTGTTAATAATCTCATCAATCCATAGAATAGTAGAATATCCGATCATGGTTAACCTTAACTAAGACATTTTCTTAGGGTAGAATTGTCTTTTGAAATCAATGACCTAACTCAAAGAATTAATTGGATATATAAAAAAAAATCCATCCATCACTTGGCTTAAGAAAAAACTATCTTGAAAAATAATGAACTAAAGTAAATTTGTCACGATCGGAAAATAATCGAAATC
>NW_021519903.1:0-261 GCF_001605985.2 Dendrobium catenatum | reverse complement strand
ATTACACAGCTTGTAAACTCATGCACAAACATCAACTCATGAACTAATGCATCAGAATCAATAATTGAGACACCATCACTTTCTGATGATATTGGACCTTAAAAATACATGTAAGATGAACATATATGCATGGATGATTTGTCTGCTCATC
The DNA here is from genome assembly GCF_001605985.2 of Dendrobium catenatum. NCBI lineage: Eukaryota > Viridiplantae > Streptophyta > Magnoliopsida > Asparagales > Orchidaceae > Dendrobium > Dendrobium catenatum. The sequence continues at coordinate 110 of NW_021519903.1, read as the reverse complement.
TTGGATCTATATTTACTTGTACACTGCATTCTATGAGGTTATTAATCTATCATTTAACTATTAATATGTTTTTTTATTGTAGCTGATTTCATTTTGTATTTTTGTTGATT
>NW_021519902.1:0-418 GCF_001605985.2 Dendrobium catenatum | reverse complement strand
ATAATATCGTTGTAAGCGCTTTAACGCAAAAATAGAAAAAATAGGGATTTAATATTGATCCTTGACATGTCCTAAAAATAGAAAAAATAGGGATTTAATATTGATCCTTGACATGTCCTATTATATCTGGGAACACTTTGGTCATTTCACACCTAAATATTATACAATTCACCACTACATTATTTTTTTTTTAAACAATCTTAAAATAGTATCTACATTATTTGTATATGGCCAATTTAATCCCAGAGTATCGTATGCCCCCAATTTAGTCTCTTGACTATCCAAAATTGATAAATACAATCCCACGACTCTTTGTGTAAGACCAAAATGGTTCCCAACTATATTAAAAGATCATTTTGGTCCTTCAACTCTTTAAAGAGGAATCAAAATAGTTTCACCATAGGACTATTTTTTATTA
>NW_021519901.1:0-339 GCF_001605985.2 Dendrobium catenatum | reverse complement strand
CCTGCCGCTGAGGCTGCCGCGCTGTGCGTCGCGTGCAGGAACTCAAAAAAATCAAACCCGAAGCAAGTCGGGTTGGGTTGATGCGGGTTCAGGTCGGGTCAGGAAAATTGACCCGTTTGCAAAAACGGGTCGGGTTGACCCAAACCTAAATAGTGCCGATTCAATTCCGGGTTCGACCCGAACCCGACCCATGACCTGAAATTGACAGCCCTAGTTAGAAGGCTCAATAAGGCTCATTTGTTAATTTAATGTACATCTAAATGTATAGATCGTTTATTTTAAATCTCGATAAGCATGAAATAAACTGAACATAAACCAAATATGAACATCCATTAATTT
>NW_021519900.1:0-495 GCF_001605985.2 Dendrobium catenatum | reverse complement strand
TCACCTCACTACTTCAATAAAGCTTAAACATCTCTGTGTTCTATGGAACACCAAAAAATTGGAAATAAAGCAATGATAATGCCTGCTACATCATTGCTATCTTCGTTGCCAATATTATTTCTCTCACTCGTAAGCAAATCTGAAAGAGCCTTCCCTAGAAAAGGATAATGTTAATAAACATCGGCTTTATTTTGGATAGTTTTCTCATTACTTTATACAATAGCTTTTTAGTACAAAAAATTCTTGAAAGTAATGAAAAAATAGTGGCCAAAAGATGTCCCAAATGAAGCCATTATCTTTAGGAACCACATTTATCTCTAGAGCAATGATTTGAGGCATATTAATCATGCTGCCTCGTCAGTCTAATTCACTTACATGAAAAGGTTCCCTACACCTCTACATTTCCTTAAACTCCATTAAATACTACAATCTACTTCATAGCATAAGTTCGCATTCTAAGCTAATTGTCCACCATCATTTTCATCAATTTATCCC
>NW_021519899.1:0-690 GCF_001605985.2 Dendrobium catenatum | reverse complement strand
TTTGTTTTATTTTGATTTTGTGATTTTTGTGTGTTTTAAATGAGTTTATTTTAGAGTCTGTGGTTTTATCTTTATTTTCTATGTTTTGAATATTTAGTTTGTTTTAGTTTGATAAAAAATTCAAAAAATCCAAGAATGTATGGAAATCGTCCGGGACAAAATTTTACGTACTGGACGATGTGTGCAAATTTCATTTTGCGAAAATTCTAACCGTTTTGAGAGCAGTTTTTAATGTAGTTTGTCTGTACGATCTGATGATCTTCTAGGATGAATTTTTTTTTCTCTCTCAAACCTCGAGACAATTGAACGCAACGGTTGAGTGGATAAGACAGTTTTAAATGTGAAGTTCATCCGTACGAACTTTTTCTTCGTCCAAACGAATAGACGTCATTTCATTGTAGGGGATGGTTTTCAACTAACATTAAAATGAATTAACTTTTGGATTGTCTGTACGAAATTTTTTTGTCTGTACGATCGGTCAAGTCAAAAGTCTGTATGAAAGGATGCATCATAAATTGTGTTGATTACGAAAAGCGGTTTCATTTTGGAGTAATTTGATCGTCTGTATGAAATTTTTTGGTCCAGACGAACGATAATTTTTGTCCAGGACGAACTATTTTCGTCTAGGACGAACATATCGTTTTCTTTAAATTTGAAGGCTTTCTAACTCAACAATCACATCTCCAAACT
>NW_021519898.1:0-320 GCF_001605985.2 Dendrobium catenatum | reverse complement strand
TAATATGGTTTTAAGACCTTTATTTATTTGAACCTCATTTCCTTATTTTAGCTCACCTTGAGAACTTCTAGACACTTTTTTTTTATTTCATTTTCTTTATTCTTCTTAATTATTTTTTTGACTAATATTACAACACTCTTGTAATTTATATGAATTAATAAAAGTTGTTGAGTGTCGCACTTATCCTCTGAGAAGATAGAACAATATTTAATCTCAAGCAATCTATTTTTAAATTGCGCAGGTGGCCGATAACTCATGGCGACAGAAGCTCCGATGGGTTCCAACCAAGGTGAACCTTGATGAACACATTGTCCTCGCCG
>NW_021519897.1:0-358 GCF_001605985.2 Dendrobium catenatum | reverse complement strand
CATCGAATTTTGCATTGATCGTTAGCAAATATATCCACTAAAAATCATAAACATATTCACAAAAAATCAATACAATGCCTCTCTACTGGCATGATATTGTATGTTTGTCTCCCATATTCAACACAATAATATCAGTAGCATCAAATAACTCAGATTACCTAATGATTTTTTTATCGCATCCTTTTCTATGTATGTGATCCAAGCATACACCTAAATGCAAAAGGGGGAAAAAAGAGCCAAACCTAAAAGAAATGGAGTGCAAAATGACAAATCCAAGCTTTGCTCCTAAGTTTTATCAATTGAAGATTAAAATTTGATTATATTTGTTGTGTTTGACCAATATTTCAAAGTTCATCAA
>NW_021519896.1:0-366 GCF_001605985.2 Dendrobium catenatum | reverse complement strand
ATTTCTGTTTGCTGAAGTTATATTGGTGTTCACCGTACATTGGAGTCACTATCGCATGAATAAATGTGTTCAAATGCTCCCTCATATGCATTTCGAGTAGTTTTGCATGAGTAAAAAATAAATCCTGATATAAAGGACTAAATATGAGTTGTAATATCATCTTTAGATCGTTTGACTATGTCAGGATTTTGCTTTATCTTACATTGGGAATCGTTTCTATTCTGATATCATAAGACTCATGATATTTTAAGCTTGCATGTCTTATATTTCTTTTAAACAAGTCATTACCTGTATGTTTGATTTAACATTCTTTTTTTTTTTTTTTTAAAAATGAAATTGAATATTAAGGTGTGATTGAATTAAGGT
>NW_021519895.1:0-1020 GCF_001605985.2 Dendrobium catenatum | reverse complement strand
GAGATGGCTTCGGTCACCTGACCCAATAATTTGCCAAAAAGGCAAGAGGGCTTGCAAGGCGGTGGTGCACCCATCCCTCCCTCCCTCTCTCTCTCTCTCTCTCTCTCTCTCTCTCTCTCTCTCTCTCTCTCTCTCTCATGGCCGTCGGCGTCCTCGCTCTTCAAGGTTCTTTCAACGAGCACATGGCAGGTTATTTCACATAGCTGTTTCTTTATATCTCTCTTCTCTTCCCTGATACGTTCTCACCTTCTTGTTGATTGATGGCGATTGCGGAGCAGCTCTGAGAAGGCTGGGTGTAACAGGAGTCGAGGTGAGGAAGCCTTCGCAGCTGGAGGCCATTGAAGCCCTCATCATTCCTGGAGGAGAAAGCACCACCATGGCCAAGCTCGCCCACTACCATAATCTCGTTGGTTCTTGTTTCTCCCCCTACTGTTTATTCTATAAATTTTAATAATCTAATGTGAGAGCTACTCCTTAAATTAATGTATTTAATCTTTTTTTTATTATTTTCGGATTTGCTTATTCGTAGATTAAAAAATGATTTATTTTTTTTATTTTTGGATTTTCTTTGATGAGTTGCAATTGCTTTGCACGAAGTGATTGTTTTTTTTTTCTTGATGAGTGAATTTATGACCTAGTTACTGGCATGCTTCTATCATGATGAATAAAGAAAAGCTTAAATTGTGGGGGTGGGGCGGGGAGTTAAGGGGGTAAAATTATCATTTAATATTTAATTGGGAGTTGATTACAAAGAAAGGAAACGAAAAATCATAATTGATTTAACATATATACCTCATTGGAAGGAAAAATTATTACATGTGGAGGACGTGTACAAATTGTATACAATGTGTGCATAGGCTGATGTGGTGGGTTTTGATTGGAGTCCGACGCCAGTTGCATCTTGACTCCGCACGTAATAATTTCTCCATTGGAAGACAGATAAATGTGTTATTTACATGGTCCCTTGAATAGGCTTGACATTATTCTTTAAACTTATTGAGATTACTCTGTTAGAATTAG
>NW_021519894.1:0-300 GCF_001605985.2 Dendrobium catenatum | reverse complement strand
TTAGTTTAAATTGAAATGTAAGAGTTTGTTCTTCCCTCTTTTCTCGTCTTTTCTTAATTTCGTCGATAGAAGTCCGTCGTTTTTTTTTGTGGGCGAAGGGTATAGGCCCCCTATATCTTTTGCTCGCATCATTTGGTATCAGAGCAAGTTAGGAAATCCTAGGTTGGTTTGTCGAGTTTTGTTTTCAAATCAGTATTTGTCAAAGTTGTGTCAAGTCACGTCAGAGTTTGTGAGTTTAGTCAAGTCGTTAGTCTTGTCTTAAGTTTTAGATTGAGTCTTGTAATTTTTTTTTATTGAGTC
>NW_021519893.1:0-265 GCF_001605985.2 Dendrobium catenatum | reverse complement strand
GCTCTGAATTAATATTCACACACAAATTATGTTGATTTATTAGTTAGAAACTTAGACTATCAATTAAGAGGTTTTAATTTCGGAGTCTTATCGAAGTGATTTAAATGTGAGCCTGCCTTGATGGCCTAAATGTCAAATAATAATAATAATATTCACCGCCGTCGATACTAATGGTCCAAGCTCCGATTCCCCGTATAGGTAGATGAGCACTGATATAATGAAATCTAGACCGTTCAAATCCATCTCGGCGACAGCAATATGACCC
>NW_021519892.1:0-426 GCF_001605985.2 Dendrobium catenatum | reverse complement strand
GACTTGAAGATTGAGAGTATCCCACTCAAAACTACTTCCGTCATTACTAGGTTTAGAATCCGGGTTGTTGTCAGTGGTGCCCGACCACTCTACTTTCTGCAAAATTCTGATTTGTAATAAGCAAGGCAACTTTGATGTTGAATTGATTGCCTATAGGATTACCTACTTTTCTTAGTTTTTTTGGCGATTGAGTGCCGCTTTTGTTTTCGCCTAGATACGTGAAACTCGTGAGGGTGTAAAAGTTTTTTCTACTCAAAATCTTAAATGTCTAAAAATTTTAGTGAGTCTAAATAACATAGAAAGATAACAAATCTAGGGAATTAGTCGGAGATCGACCCCGGGGTCGCATGCATATTTTTGCATTATTCTTTCCTTGCTTTAGACCCTTTCCCGCCTGCAGGTAGAGTCCGGATAGTCTGACCTATG
>NW_021519891.1:0-3724 GCF_001605985.2 Dendrobium catenatum | reverse complement strand
TTATGTTTAGCATTTCTAAATCGGTTAAAGGGAGGAAAACCGTTGATAGTTTCCCTCCTTCTGACCTTATTTAGTGGTATAATTTCTTCTCTAAACAAAAGCCAAACTCATTTTAGCCAATGATTTTTGAAACTAAGATTCTTTTTATCTTGCTACAAAAAATCTATCTTGCGCATAATATCCAAAGTTATTTGAGATCTTGCCTTTGCACTGATCATATGATTTTTTTTTTGTGGGTAGTTCTTCATTATGTTAGAGAGAGTGCTCCTATTCTCTAATATCTATAAGATATACTCACAACTAAGAACTTCTTTTAAGAGTTTGCAAAAGAGAATTGAGCTTGCAAAAGATAAAAAAAAGGGAAAAGTGGTAAAGACGCCAAAATTGAAATAAAAAGTATATACACAAATGTGTATCAAAAATAAAAAGATGCTCAAAGAGCCAATCAAAGATTTAAGAGGCATAATATGAGCCCACTAAAAGGCAAGCTATCCTCTCTTTTCAAAACCTTTAAAACTTAGAAGAACTTATGGATTATGTGAGATTTTCAAAGGCTTGAGTTCAAATTCTATGATTGAGAAAAATTACTTTGACATATTATTTATGAGATATTTTCTTTGTAAACAAGTTTTGAATGGATATTCTTTTTATCCTATTTAGTGATTCTGAGTTAGGCCTATGTTTTTCAAAAGACAATTTATACCCTGAAGGATGTCCGATCTAGGGTTAATAGAATAAGATATTCTACCTTCTTCCTATTGAAATTTGTTAACCTATTGATCTCTTGAAACTCTAAAGTTTAAATTATTTAAGAAATTCTCATATGAATTTCTTTGATAAAACAAAAAAAAATTAGCTTCTTTTTCAAATTGTTTGTTTTTAGTTTTTTTATCATTGTTCGTTTTTCTTTTCTTATGCTTTTCTTTTGTTTTATTTTTAAGGGCTTTGATCATCACCATCCTTCATTATTTTTCAAATTATAGTCACATCATCCTAGCCGATACTTTTATCGTCCTAGACGATAGGGCAAATTCTCTTCCAATTTCCATCTGCTGAACTTTTTTCTGTGCTTGCTATAATTCTTCTTCCTGGACGATACTTTATCGTCCTGGACGATCTGATCGAACTCTTTTGCAATCATGATGATAGTCCTGGCTGATAACCTATTTCATCCTGGCTGATTCATTTTATGGTCATCGTCCTGGCCGATACACTAAATCGTCTTGGACGATCCACGTGTCAGCACATTTAAATTCTTAAAATCGGCCCCGGACGATTCATTATTTGACAATCGTCCTGGCCGATCCACTGTTTGTCCTGGATGATACACATGGCACAAATTTAAAACGATTTAACTTTGGCCGGTACGATCAATTATTATGCATCGTCTTGGACGATACACCTAATCGGCTCGGACAATCTGCTTTTTCAACGGTCGTCCGGCTTGACTCCTCGGGATGATCGCTTGTGTCTAATCGTCCTGGCCGATATCGGATCGGCCCTGACGATCGGACTGCCTTTTTGACCAATCGGCCTATACGCAATTATTGTATCATATCATCCTGGACGATTCTACGATCGGCCTGGACGATATGGCCGTTTCTTTAAATTCTGGCCGTTCCAGCCATGTTTTTCACTCCTGCTAGATTTTTATGCAAATCTTCGCATAAATTCTACTTTCACAGCCCTGGCCTCCTATGTGAATCAACGCCCTGTCGAAATCACATATTAGGACTGTATTAAACTCTTACAGATATCCACCACCAGGGATAAGCTACACTTAATCACTTCAGATCCTGACTTTGACTGGTCCACTACAAATCCCTTCCTTCGCCAGACCAATGCACCTTTTCATATTGCTGAGACTAGCTCTTTAGTCAAAGATGCTAGGACAATCCAACATGTCCTTCGAACCTCCATAATTCCAAAAGCTGGGGACCGAATCCACATCACTCCTCTACTTTCCCTAACTACTTTCTACATCATGGCACATAGAGAAGTTAATACTGTGGACTTAATTTTTGGTACATTGATCACTTAACCACAATCTGTGATCCAGGTCATAAGAGAAAACCCAATCTAGCTTTAGGACACCTCATAGCCTATGTCCTTGAAACCAAATACCAACTTTAATATCCTATTCCACCCAACCTCCCAACTCTCTTCTACTCAAACAGTTCCTTCAGTACCCTTCATAGTACTCGTCTCCACCCTGGGAATGAGGAACCTCGGGGGACTGAGCAGGAGGAGGCTCCCGCTCCTGATCCTGATCCTGATCCTGTTCCTCTCCACCTGCACTCACCATTTGATCAGTTGATAGAGAGGTTTGATCGATGGGAGACCCGCTTTGACACTTATGTTGCTACACAAGAGCAACAATATTCTGAGTACATTGCCCGCTATGAGCAGCACCGTACAGAGGATTTAGCCCATTTTGATAGCTACATTACTCACCAGCAGCAGCAGCATGACCAGGACATCACCTGGTTCAATGCTCAGTTTACTATGCTTGCCATCTACTTTCAACAGCCACCTCCACCACCTCCATCTGATGATCAGGGTCCCTCATCCTTCTAGTCTGTGTTTTCTATTTTTTGTTTTAGTTTCTGTTGTGTTGTTTACTTTTTCTTTTGTGTGTCTAGGACCCTCTTTTTGTGATGATAAAAGGGGGAGCAGGATGTGGTAGGAATAGTTGATGTGCTTGTAGCTTTGAAATTTTAATGAACTGCTATTTTTACTAAACTTTTCCTACTTGTGTTTGCCATCATCAAAAAGGGGGAGATTGCTGCAAATCTATTTTTCATGTCTTATGTTTTGATTATTGACAAACACTTTAACTCTCTTGGACTGCTTGTTACTTCTAACTTTTCAGGAATCGAAGATCGAACGAATAATAGAAGCCAGTTCAAGATTACGTAGGTTTAGGGTTGAGTCAGTCTATACTTTATTTTTTCTCTTCTTAAGTCTATTTGTAATATCCAAAGAGACTGATGTTAAGTAACCCTACACACACACACTTGAGAGACTTAGAATTTCTATATTTACTCATATCGGCCAGGATGATATTTACATCGTCCTGGTAAAACAGAAATCTAAACAAGGATTCTTAATTAAGGCAGCCGTCATCAACAGATCGTCCTGGACGATATGTGTATCGGCCAGGATGATACGCTCAAAATAGAAAGAAGTTGCTGCCATAGACAATTAAGATATTCTATATTTTTTAATAATCGGCTAGGACGATCTTTGTTCGGCCTGGACGATATTCACAAATTATGCCTTAATTGATGAGGAAATCAAGGGAGTAATTAAGGATGATTGATACGATCATATCATCCTGGACGATCTCAGGATCAGCCAGGATGATCTATTCAAAAACCATAGTTACTTCTGGACGATAAATATCGGCCATCTCAAATTCAGAGCGATGCTCTGGACGATTTTCCTCTGATTTGAACTGATCGACCGGGACGATTGTGAGATCAGCCAGGACGATCAAGCCAATTTTAAATTGTCCAGTTTTGCATTCAGGGCAATGCTCTGGCCGATCTTCTGAGATTTGTACTGATTGTCCAGAATGATGTCCATATCGGCCTAGACGATATTGTCGGCAACTTGCATTTAATGAGCTCCTTTAAAGCTCTTCTATTTAAGAGCTCTTGTTCAACATTTTGAATAATCTTTGCAGCTGCCTTGACCTGAGAAGGCCTTGAGGAGAGAAAGA